>NC_052617.1:24715344-25015344 GCF_016545825.1 Eucalyptus grandis
TACTTCCCGTGATACCTGAAGTGACCATGAAGCCCACTCGTAAAGCACAAATTGAAAATCTTGAAGAAACGGTGGAAAGGAAAGAAGCTCGTATTTCGAGTTGTTTCGACGAACAAGAAGCTTCGAAAGACTGTGATCTCCCAATTGTATATAGAAAAGAGTCGCTAGATTTAAGAGTTTAATTCAAGCTTTATGATGTTATTTCAATTTCTTAGATTGATGTTTTAGGAATTTAATTTCCTAGGGAGTTATGTTAGCATTTTAAGTTGATGTCTTTGGAATTTGATTTCACTTAATAAAATAAGCGATTGACCGTTGTCATGGACCAATCTCATTTGTTATGATACTTACTGTATTATTTTACATTGATAGCGACAACACGGCTCACCCAAGATCGCCAATTCGTACTCGTTCTAGAGCAACAATGGCTGATAACACCGAACAAGTGCGTGTTGCCGAACAAGCTCGTATCGCCACCCTCGAAACGGAAATGAAGCAAGTCTTGAATGTTCTTGAGCAGCTTTCTAAGCAAATCGATTCTCTTCAAACAAACACTGCTCCACCAGCTCCGCAAGTCGAAGTGGTGTTACCACAACATGCTCTGGTTGATCCAAAGATAAAGGCAAGAATACATTGCGGTTGGGCCATCAAGCTCTAAGGATGTCTCAAGGGAGAAAATTACTGACGTGCCTCAAATTGTTATTGATGAGGAGGTACAAGTGATACACTCGGCTGTACCGAAGACAGAACAAGAAAAACGCATGGCAAAGATCGAGGAGAAACTCAAGCAGCTGCAGGGTTCGTTTATCCAAGGCCCAACTGATTTGTCCCACTATGCAAAGGTCAAGATGCCGAAGAAGTTCAAAATGCCGGACTTTGAAAAGTATGATGGCACCTCTTGCCCAAAGATCCATTTGCGGGCACGTATGTGGTCGGGATGACCCAATATGTTGATAACATCCCTTGATGATTCAACAATTTCAGGCAAGCTGACAGGGACCGGCACTACGGTGGTACATTATGAAGAAAATTAATCTTCGGAGACTTGGAAGGATTTGACCGATGCCTTCTTTAAGCAATATAAGTATAATATTGATGTCACTCCATCTCGAGAGGATTTACTTCGCAGACGAGAAGAAGAGGACGGAATCTTTCAAGGCATATGTCACGAGATGGAGGACCGTAGCTGCTCGGTTACTCTAGAGCCGACGAAAAAGAGTTGATGGATTTGTTCATGAAGACACTCCCGCCTGAATATCGAAATCGGATGTTAGGATCGACTGCAGAGTCGTTCAATCAGCTAATCCCTGTTGGCGAGCGAATTGAAGTAGCATTGCGTGATGGATGGGCGTCAGATCAAACCAGCTCGTATAGGAGAGTCTCATGAAGAAGGATAAGGAGCTGTAGCGGAAATTAATGCAGCTTATGTTCAACCCCCTCGCCCCGTCTTGAACACTCAACAGGGAGGAGCGCGACCATTCTTCAGCCAGCAGAAGAGCTCTTCCAAGCGTCAATTTACGCCTCTTCCTAAACCATTGTCTAAAGTCTTGCCAACCCTTCAGAAGAAAGGATTACTCGCCAAGGAGCCTAAGCGACCTAATCTGACGTTTCCCCAACTACGATCCTTCTAAGACACGTGCTTACCATATGGGGGAGGTAGGGCATTACGGTGATGATTGCTATACCTTTGCGACACAAAATCCAGAATCTGTTGGATGCCAAGGTGGTTTCATTCCGTGATGCATAGCCAAACATCCAGAATAATCCACTCCCTGATCACCCAGAAGCTGTAAACGCCATTTTCAGTTTTGATGCTGGTCGAAAGAGGAGCTTGAGAGTACATGTGAACGATGTTTATAATGGTTTAGTTCGAGCTGGATACTACTCAGATATAGAGGAGCTTACTATGTCTCAGAAGGTACAAAGAGTTAAGGCAATGTCCGAGAAGGGAGTGATTGTCTATACGGATCCTGCTAACACCGTTTCAACTATCACTCCAATCATTATTGATCTGGAAGAGGAGTCTTCTGATTTTGAAGATGAGTTTGATGGTCTAAACATTGGAGCTAACGATCCCCTAGCTTTTGACATGCCACCGTTGGAAGATGCGTCGGATGAAGATGGTTTAATCATCAACGATATGCCACCATCTGGTGATGAAGAATTGATTCTTGATGTTACGCAACCCTATGCTTACACGAATAATAAGGCGGTACCATGGTGTTATGATGCGGAAATCGATGTGGTCACTCGATCAGGACGCACTTACGCTCAGGCCAACTCACAACCCGTCAAGCCGGGCAACGATGAGGAGGCTAAAGAATTCTTAGCGTAATTAAGGCAAGCGAGTATAGCGTAGTGGACCAACTTCGTAAAATGCCAGCACAAGTCTCCATATTAGAGTTACTTTTGACATCGGAGAAACATCAAAAAGCCTTGATGAAAGTCCTTAACGAAGTACATGTCCCAGAGTCCATTGAACCTGAGAAGTTGGGAGAATTCGTGGGGGCCATTTTGTTAAACGACTAGATTACTTTCTCAGATGATGAAATCCCAGATGAAGGAAGAGGACACGGCAAAGCCCTTTATATCTCAACCAAGTGTCGAAATACCTTGGTGTCCCGTGTGCTCATAGATAATGGATCGGCTTTAAACATATGCCCTCTTGCAACTCTAAAACGTCTTGGGTATGATTTGGGGAAAATTCGCACGGCTAAAACCTCTGTTCGAGCATTTGATGGAACCAAAAAAGAAGCAGTTGGAGAAGTTGATTTAGACTTGCAAATAGGGCCAGTGTTATTTAGTGCAGTTTTTCAGTTCCTGGACATACCTACGGCCTTCAACTTTTTGTTAGGTCGTCCATGGCTTCATGCAGCAGGGGCAGTTTCTTCAAGTCTTCACCAGAAAGTGAAGTTCGTGACAGAAGGGAAGCTTATTACAGTTCGAGGAGAAGATGAGTTCAAGATTTATCATGAGACGGCTATCCCTTATATTGAGCCGGATTGCAAAGAAGAATCCAGTTTTCAAGCATTTGAGTTGGTTTCGACCATTCATATCTCTGAAGGCACTGCCCTACCCACTCCAAAGTTATCAAAGTCAGCGATCATGGTAGGCAAGACCATGATCGAGAGCGGCTTTTGTTCCGGGTAATGGTTTAGGCCGACATGGTCGGGCACTCGCCAACCAATTGAGGCCGGGCGAAATTCATATACTCTTTTGGATTGGGCTATCATGGTAGAGATGGACGATCCCGTAAAGGAAGAGGAAGAGGACAAGGACGAATCAAGCCGTTATACCCCATATTAGGTCCACATTCCACGGGCTGCGAAAATGATGCATGAGGAAGAAGGGCGATCGATACCGTGTTCAATACCCCAAGCCTCCGGTGTTGACATTGATGTTATTCCTATCGGATGGGGGAGAAGGCGAGACAAGCGATTCGGACACCATTCGATCCACTTTGGAAAAGACGACGCACTCGGAGGAATGGCCGGGTATTCAAAGAGAATTTCGTGTTTGCCATCGACGAAGTTCGAGAGTAGGAGAATTTTAATTATTTGCACACTCCTTTACGCAGGAGTTTTTATTGCTTTCCGTATTTGCATTTTCATTCCTAGGTTTTTTATCATTTCAATAATGTAATTTGCTTTTTCATCCAATAAAATTTTCATGTTTTGAGGGCATGTTGAAGTACACCAAACCGGCCCGGTGATGATATCCAGCCGATAAAAGAAAAGAAAAATCCAAGGAGAATTCTGAGGCCTGGGCTTCATCATGCTTCCTCGTGTCAAAAATTTTAAAATAAAAGGGGTTTTCGCCAAAGAATTTCGTAAAAAGAATTTCAAAAAAAATCTGGGTGACCCTTTTTGTTTTTCTGATCCATCTACATTCCGTTTCAGGGATGATCGTATAGCATGCAAAGGCATGGAAATGATCCAATCCAATGCGACATATGCCAATAATAATGATCCCGAAGACTCGATCAAAGATTCCATTGAGGTGCAACGTAACTGGGAGCAGCACGAAAAAGCCAAGGCTCTCGCATCCGAGCAAACCGTCGCTATTAATTTAGGTGACACTTGAAGAAGCCGGAGAGGTGAAAATTGGGGCAAGTCTCCCCAAAGATGAGACCAAGTACTTAATTCAGCTATCAAGGAATATCGGGATATCTTTGCATGGACCTATCTTGATATGCCCGGTTTAGACCGTCAATTGTGGAGCATTGCCTACCTACTAATCCGAATGTGCCACCTAAGAAGCAAAGGTTGCGGAGAACTAAGCCCGAGCTTTCAAAGAAGATAGAGGAGGAAGTGATGAAGCTATTGAAGGTGGGATTCATTGAAGTCTCACAATACCCGAATGGGTGGCCAACATTGTTCCGAAAGTAATGAAGAAGGATGGTCAGGTTCGAGTTTGTGTTGATTATCGGGATCTGAACAAGGCTAGTCCGAAAGATGATTTTCCGTTACCACACATAGACGTCCTTGTGGATAGTACCGCTGGTTTTGAATTATTCTCATTTATGGATGGTTTTTCCGGATACAATCAAATAAGGATGAAGGAGGAAGACAAGGAAAAGACTGCCTTTATCACCCCATGGGGAACCTTTCATTATAAGGTTATGCCCTTCGGACTAAAAAATGCCGGGGCAACTTACCAGCGAGCCATGATAGCATTGTTTCATGACATGATGCATCAAGAAGTTGAGGTCTATGTTGATGATATGATCGCAAAGACTCGACCTGGAAAAAGCCACGTCGAGACCTTGAAGAAGCTGTTTGATCGGCTCCGTGAGTTCAAGCTTCGACTAAATCCCGCTAAGTGCGTGTTCGGAGCAACATCTGGTAAATTACTTGGATTCATTGTGAGCAGTAAAGGGATTGAAATTGACCCGGCTAAAGCTAAGGCCATTTGTGAGCTCCGACCTCCGTCAACGGTGAAAGAAGTCCGGAGCCTTTTGGGGAGGTTGAATTACATTGCTCGATTCATTTCTCAACTTTCGAAACCGCCAAGCCGTTCTTCAAGCTTCTAAAGAAGAATGCACGAGTCAATTGGGATGATGAATGTCGAGAAGCGTTCGACAAGTTGAAGTGTTACTTGATGAATCCACCAATGCTTGTCCCGCCATCACCGGGGCATCCTTTAATTCTCTACCTCACCATTCATAGTGAGTCACTAGGGGCAATGTTGGCTCAAGAAAGTCCCGTTGACAGAAAAGAACAAGCCATTTATTACTTGAGCAAGAAGTTCACCGTATCAGTGAAGTATCCGATGTCGAAAAGACTTGTGCGGCTTTGGTGTGGGTATTGCATAGATTGCGACAATACACATTGCATCACCGGACTTTCCTCGTGATCGAGAACGACCCCATCAAGTACTTACTTGATCGACCCGCTTTGGTGGGTAGGATGGCCAAATGGCAAATTTTAATTTCCAAATTTGATGTGCAATTCATGCCACAAAAGTCGGTTAAGGGACGAGTGATCGCTGACCTATTAGCCGAGAATTCAGGAATCTCTAATGACAATGATAGTCTCCTTGATGACCGTGTCTTGAATGTGAATGAAGACTTGTGGAAGATGTTCTTTGATGGAGCTGTAAACTTGTCAGTTCTGTGCATCAGGGGTTCGATATCCCCGGACGGACAACACCATCCAAAGGCTGCAAAATTGATATTCCCATGCACTAACAATGTGGTGAGTATGAAGCTTGCATCCTCGGGCTTCGAGGCTGCAATTGATATAGGCGTGGACAAGTTAAAAGTGTTCGGAGATTCCACACTAATCATAATGCAGACCGTAGGTGAATGGAAGACCAAGGAAGCCAAGTTGCTCCCATACCACAAGTATTTAGAAGATCTGGTGGAAAAGTTCGAGGAAGTTTCGTTCGAGTACTTGCCAAGGTCTCATAATCAATTTGCAGACGCACTTGCAACGTTGTCTTCTATGTTGCAAGTCACTGATGGGTTAGAGGTTGAGCCTCTGAAAATAGAGGTTTTGCCGAAGCCAATTTATTGCATGGTAGTGACAGAGGAATCGGATGGAAAACCATGGTACCATGACATCATGACCTATATTCAAAAGCAAGAGTTCCCAGAAGGTAGCAATCCAGCTGACCGAAAACATCTCATGAAACTTGCCTCCAAATTCTTTATTAGTGGGGATACATTGTACAAACGATCCTTCGACTCTGTCCTACTTAGATGTGTCAATGCTAAGGAAGCCACTCAGTTGATGGAAGAAATACATGAAGGAGTGTGTGGTCCTCACATGAGCGGCCACATGTTAGCAAAGAAGATAATGAGACTAGGCTATTTCTGGCTGACCTTGGAGACGATGCATTCAACATGTCCGGAGTTGTCACCGTTGTCAGATTTATGGAGACAAGATAAATGTTCCTCCAAATGAGCTGCATCAATTGTCAGAATCATGGCCTTTTTCGATGTGGGGCATCGATGTAATCGGCCCAATTAATCCGAAAGCCTCGAATGGTCATCGTTTCATCCTTGTCGCTATCGATTATTTCACAAAATGGATAGAAGCAGCATCCTATGCAGTTGTCACCGCAAAGAATGTCATGAAATTTATGCGGAAGGATATTATTGCCCGTTATGGCGTGCCTGAAGCCATCATCACAGATAATGGGACAAACCTAAACAACAAACTTGTCAATGATTTGTTCAAGGAATTCAAAATCCGTCATTTGAATTCATCGCCCTATCGCCCTCGGATGAATGGTGCGGTTGAAGCAGCAAATAAAAACATCAAGAAAATTCTGGCAAAGACAGGCTGATAATTATCGTGACGGCATGAGCGGCTTCCTTATGCTCGATGGCATATAGGACTTCGCCGTACTTCTACCGGGGCAACTCCTTTTTCTACGGTATATGGCATGGAAGCAGTCCGCCGGTTGAAGTAGAAATCCCTTCTCTAAGAGTATTATCTCGCCTAAGGCGACGGAAGCTGAATGGGCACAACAGAGGTATGACCAACTCAATTTGATTGATGAAAAGCGATTGAAGGCCATATGTCATGGTCAATGTTATCAACAGCGGGTGGCCAAGTCCTTTAATCGGAAGGTTCGCCCAAGGTGTTTCAAGGTCCATGATTTGGTGCTACGCAAGATGCTGCCAATTATCCTTGATCCTCGTGGCAAGTTCACTCCAAATTACAGTGGGCCGTACATCGTGAAGAAAGTACTTCCCGGAGGTGCTTTAATCTTAGCAGAAATGGATGGGCGTGAATTCACAAATCCTGTAAATTCTGATGCTGTAAAGAAACACTACCCATAAATAAAAGGGGCTCGTAAAAACCTTTTCCTCACTCAAAGTTGGTCAAATCTCTAGTATATAATGTTGCATGTTTTATTTTTGCAGGGGGGCAAAGAATGGATATGAGCAACAGTGTCTTTAAGGTACCGCTGTGAGCTCCCTTGCAAAGAGGGGCAAGACACAAACACTTAACATCTTCGACTTTATCTTTTGATGTGCAAGAATAGAGCATGGCATTTTTATCATTATAGAATGATTTCACATGATATTGAACAATTCATCAATTCCACTTGAAATTTATCAAAATGGATAATTCGGTGAAGGATGTTGAGTTACTTGAACATGTTAAATGATGCTAAATGCGGCGTGAAAGGCAAGCCTAATCCCATACACAGTCCATTGTCTATACATTGTGAGGTGAGTATGGAAACATTTTGTGTTTCAAGATGAAGAGTTTTCTTGCATGAAGTACGACAACTAAAATGACGAGGGGCAGTTCATTTCTCTACAGTGAACCCTTGTTTAACCCTTCTTTGAGCCTAAATACTTGAAGAACTTCTTTCATACTACCCCTGTCAAGAACCACCCCACATCGGGGCAAATGGAGGTAAGTTGACATTGAAGGAGAGTGAAATTGATAGAAATTTTCTTGCTCTCACTTGCATCAATCTTCAAGTCATGCTATTACATTGAATTCATGTGGTAATTTAAGTGCCTTAGGATGACGAAGAGCGTTTCTTTCACTATCCTACACACTTATATCCTTTGCATAGCCCACTTGAGCCTGTGATTTCGTTTCTTTTAAACCCGGTTAGCGATCATCCCCCACACTTTGGGCAAGGCAAGAGATAGATGAAGACCCTTGAAGGTTCGAGTGTCATTTAAGGTATACTTGACACACACATTGTGCGCAAGAATTGAAATCAAAATAGAACTAAGGGGCATGAAAAAGTAGTGTGCCTGGTAAAAGCAAGGCCAATGCCCATGGAAAGAAAAAAAATGACTGGTAAATTGAGGGGCATATTAAAAAAAAAAAAAAAAAAAAAGCAGTGTGCCTGATCGATGCCTATCATCAAAGAAAATGATTTTGAGAAAAGATCTCCAGTTGAACAATCGTTGGCATCAATGATAAACTCTTGAGCCAATAAAGAAATTTGTCAAGAAGACAATCCGTGGCGAAGAAAACTGGTGGTAATGTCAAGATGATCACCAACTCTTACCCATTACACACATCTTTGAGCCTAACGATCCTTTCATTTCTCAAACCCAAGAACCAAGCCTATGTTACGTCCCTTACAAAGTCTCTTCAGATTAGGGCACTTGAATTAACATAGGAATTCATATGTTTTAAGCATTGCTCGAAGAAGTGCGAGCAAGATTATTTTTTTCTCATTTTGCGGGTTCTTGACTTGTAAACCCGGAGATGATTACAGAATTGTTCTTTCAATTGCTTTGACTCAAAGAATCCCTTTGTTAAGCCATTGACCAAGCCCACATTACAATCCTTGTCAAAGACCTCTCAGATTGGTAAGGTCGTGCGATTGCAAGAAAATTTGAATTCTTGTCGACAAGATGATGATAAGATTGAGTGATATATTCCCGCATCAATGGTCGGGACAAATAACCCCTCCTAAATGAGAGCGAGTGAAAAAGCAATTTCACACCAAAAGTGTCTCATTTAGCATGTTCAAGAGATTCACATTATAACTGAAAATTGTCCTTGTGATAATTTTTCCAAGTAGAAGCTTGATAAAGCCATCATTGAATTTTTCCTCAAAGACCAAAAAATTGGCTTTGAAACCCCGAGTTTGTTCGTCATCGTGGTGCTTGATGAGAATTCCAAGTACCCATTGGTAAAATATTTTCAAATGTCTAGTGTGAACTCGAGATATTTGAACCTTTAAAATGCTTGATGTGACTTCCAAGTATTTGTCTTTTCGAGCGTACGATGTGATTTCCGGATGTTTTGAATTTTTAAGTACTTGATGCAATTTCCAGGTGCTTGGGATTTTATGAGAGTCCCAAATCCCCCAAAGATTTTTCTTCAGATTCAGTTTAATTTAGACGACCGTAGAATGGTACGGGTCCTAAAACAACATTTATTGCTCTAACAGGCGACCGTAGAATGGTATGGGTCCCGAAAAGCGGTTTCCCCATTCGGGCGACCGTAGAATGGTACGGGTCCTGAAAAATCAATTCTCCGTCAAGGCGACCGTAGAGTGGTACGGGTCCTCGACAACACCTATTCCCTATTTTAGGCGACCGTAGAATGGTACGGGTCCTAGAAAGTGAATCCCGTTCAGGCGACCGTAGAATGGTACGGGTCTGGAAGGTAAATCCCGTTTAGGCGACCGTAGAATGGTACGAGTCCTAGACACAACCAAACACTGTCACACTGGGCGACCATAGAATGGTACGGGTCCTAGGAAAACAGTTTCTTTGTAAAGTTATGTTACTATTTTAGGCGACCGTAGAATGGTACGGGTCCTGGACATGTAACACCGACTGCCTAGAACTACTCTATCCTTCTTGAAGGTAGGTTATTCCAAGTGCTTGGGATCTGATGAGAGTTCCAGATCTCTAAAGACTTTAAGCCTTTCAATTATCTGAAAAGATTTCCAGATGTTTGTCAGGTCTCGTAGGAATCATTTCACACCTGATAATACTTTTTTGAATCTTCAGATAAGTATGACATGTACGTGTTCTTCTTTGCATTTGCATTTCATTAAGCATGGAGACATAGAAATATATGCTCTCGATAAAATCATTGCATTTACATTGCATTATTGCATGACCTTGCATTTCAAAAAGAATTAAATTTATTTGAAAAAGAGGTCATTAACATTTGCATATACATCCCATATTCATTTTGCATTCATTTTGCATTTGCATTTCATCGAGCATACATTGAAATATATGTTCTTGACCAAATCATTGCATTGCATGACATTGCATTTATTTGAGTCCATTTCTTAAATATATAAAAAAAAAAAAGGTCATTACATTTAGTATTTGCATATTCATTTTGCATGGTTTAAATTTAGGTGTCATTTATCTTTGAAGGAAACCTCTACGAGCTTCCCCTCAAAGAGGGCAGCTGTTGACACCTAATTTAGATTCAATTTTTAGAAAATAAAAGATTAGAGGGAAATTTTGAAAAGAAATTTTGAATTCAAAATAATTCAACAGCCGGATTTTGGAGCCATTTCTTTGTTGGAGAAGTTGAGTGAAAATCTCCACCGGCGAGAGGTTGAGCAAAAATCTCCACCGGCGAAACAAACTCGAATTTTTGCTTTATAAATAGAGGGTTCTTCTTCACCTTTACGGGGGTTCTCTTGATTGTTCGTCGAAGAAAAAGGGAGAAAGGAAAAACTAAAGAAGAAGAGGAGAAAAGTCAAAAGAAAAGGTGGAGAGAAGAGAAGATACGAGAGAAGTAGCGTGAGGGAAAGCAAAAAGTGAGAGTGAGACGGACATCCGAGGGATCGGCGGAGAGAGAGACAGGTGAGAAAAAGTGTCGGGTGAGAGAAAGTAAAAAAAAAAAAGGGCAAAAGATGGACTACTTGTTCATCTTCCTCGTAAGTTTCTGTCCCTACTGCCCATTTCTTCCCCGCTGCCAAGGCTGCTGCCGCCGCTCTGCGCCCCCACATCGCCGCCGGTCCAAGATCCTCCGCTCGCACCGCCGCTCAACTCCACCAGCATCTGCCACCGGAACTCCACCAGCATTTGCCGCCGAACTTCGTAGCCGCGAGCACCCTCACGACGACCCCACACTCCTCGCTGCTGCAAATCGCGATCCCGACGATCACCGCCGTCCACTTCGCCCGGTAGCCCGCGCTACTCCGCCTCAGTCCGGTGCCCGACGCCCCTGCATCACCTCGATGTCCCCGTAGCCAAAGTTCACCGCACCCGCTTGCTCGTCACAACGCCCGGCAGCCGCGGCGCCCGACGCCGAACCAACGCCTCCGACGCACCAGCCCGCGAGCCCTCCTCGGCCCGACCCGGCCGCCGGACGTCTCGCCGCAACGCCGCGCAACCCGACGCTGCTGCTTCCATCCGCCGCCTTCAACGACGCTCGCACCCGAGCTCCGTCGTTGGCCCCGCATCTCCGCGATCCGCGGCACCGCTGCCGCTACCCCGGCTCGCATCCTCACCTCGCAGCAACCGACGCCGGCTCCACGCTCGAACAGGACCATTTGTTGCCTCCTCTGTTTGCTGCGGGTCCGGTGACTTCCGAACCTCGCCGAAGCTCCGACGGACAGCCCTTGTTCCGAACGGCGAGCCACCATCGCAGTTCAGCCATTACGCTTCCTCGCCATTTCTTCAAGTCCCACCGTGAGTTAGACTAGGTAAATTTTAGGTATTTGGTTTCATAGTTTTTTTATTATTATTTGCTTATTATTTTTATTCTAACTTGATTTGTTTTGATTTATTATCCAATTGGAAAATTTGTCATATTTAGTTATGATAATCAAAAATATTAAGCCGCGAGACGTCGGGTTAGATTTTTGATTATTTCAATCTTTATGACAAATTTATGGTTTGCTTTGCATTATTGACTTGCATTAAGATATATGTCATTGATATACATTGATGAATTATATTTTGGTGCATCATCATTATTTGCTTCTCACATATTATGCATATCTAGAATTTAAGTACTTAGGTCCATATGCATTTCATATTTAAAGCTTTTGCATTTTGTAAGATTCATTTAGAATTAGAATGATTTTCCTTTAAAAAAATATTAAAAAACAAAAACAAAAAATGTTATTTAGGTTATATAGATTTTATAATGCACATATTACATGTTGCGTTTTAATTAGAAGGTTATAGGTTAATGTTTTAACATTCTCATCATGTAGTATTTTTTTTATAATAAAAATAAAAATGCCAAAAATTAGCATTGCATCATTATGTCACCTTTTTTAAATGAAAATTACTAGGTCATTTCAAATAAAAAAGAAAACACAAAAGTCTTTTACCCGGTTAATTAACAGGTTAGTTCATAATTAATCCAATGTCATGTCATCATTGTTTAATATAGGTTGCATATGTGTAATAAAAAAATCACAAAAAGAACATGCATATAGAATTATTATGTCATTCATCTCATGTCATGAAACACATGCATATTTAGGATTATATAAATTAGATTGCATACATATAGTAATAAGTTTAAGTCATACCATATGAATTGCATCTCACATATCATTAAAGTAAAATCCATGCATATCAAATTTAGATTAAGATTGCATATAATTAACATTTAAAAAAAGAAAAAGAAAAATTAGGTGTCATGTCATTTAGAAAATCATGTTTAGGGCATGCATTTTTATTAACATTTTTATTGAATGTTATTTTATTGATTGTGCACCCGCATGATCACCATTTGCATGTTAGTAGTTTAGGTTTAAATTAATCAACATTGCCTGCTAAATATTTTTGAAATTAAAATAAAAGGTACCGAAAGGGCGTTAGATTAATCTAGCGTAATCATGTCCCCGGACCTATTGAATCTCTGGTTTGCAATAGTAAAGTATTCTCCCATACTTTACTTGGGTTTCTAACCAGCCCTAATTGGTTAGTGGCGGCTCCAAATTGAAATTGCATGTTTAAATGAATTAATTTCTATCAAGTCGCGATTGGTAGGACTTGGGAGGGTCCGCGCCAAGTCTTCGGACTTAGTAATCCATTAACCTAAACTTCTAGGATTGCCCCTGAAAATTTTAGGTCGCAACAACGTGCAAATAGGGCCGGTCGTCTTCAACATTCCCTTCCAAGTGCTGGATATCCCTACCGCATTCAATTTTCTACTAAGTCGTCCCTGGATACACATTGCTGGAGCAGTCCCTTCAAGTCTGCATCAAGCTGTGAAATTTGTGATTGAAAGGAAGTTGGTCACTGTGTATGGTGAGCAAGACCACCAGATTTATCATGAGACGACTATCCCCCATATAGAGCCGGACTCTGAGTTTGAATCAAGTTACCACTCATTTGAGTTAGTATCTACCATACATGCTTCTCAAGGTTCATCGCCGGCCACCCCTGAAGTTTTAGATGCCTCCCTCATGGTGGGAAGAGTAATGGTTAGGAATGGTTTTGTCCTTGGCAATGGTCTTGAAAGAAATGGTCAGGGCATTCAAAGCCCCATTGAAGCCCCTCAAAGGTCCCGATCTGCTGGGTTAGGGTACCATGGAAGAGCTAGAAGAAGTTCTGGAAGGCAAAGACAAGGAAGGCATAACTCACCACCTGAGCAAGGGCGAGGGAGGCAAAACCTACCCCCTTTAAACATTCATGAGACGTTCCCTGGTCCTCCAATTATGATGCAAGATGAAGCTGAAATGATGGATACTCTAGGACAGCCAAGTGGGTAGTTCGACTATATGGTGAAGTATTTGGCTCCTCCTAGCTTTTACTTTGACGCCTGCAATATAGTTCCAAGTGGATGGGATGGCATGGATCATCCGATGCCTTCAAAGACGGAAAACTCTAACGACACCCTGGAAGGAATTTCAAGTTTGTTCGATGACCTCTTCTTTGAAGCCATTGATGGAGAACCTTTGGAAGAAACGGGCCCTGGCCCACAAGAGTAACCCATTTATCACTTTTGCACATTCCCCCGCACGGGAATTTTTATTACTTTCTAGGAATTGTTTTCAATTTCTTCTTTTTCACTTTCTTCTTAGGATTTGAATTGCGTTTTCCATTCAATAAATTATAAATGATTGATGAATTTCAATGAAACTACAAGTTTTATTTTGAGGGCATGATGAGGTACACCAAACTAGCCCGGTGATGATATCCAGCCAATAAAACAAAAGAAAAATCCAAGGAGACCCTCTGAGGCCTAGGCTTCATCATGCTTTCTCATGTCAAAATGTTTCAAAAAATGCTTTTGCAAAAGAATTTCAAAAAAAATCGGAAAAAATATTATTTACCCTGTTTGTCTTTTTTATCCTTCTATTTCCTGTTTTAAGGACAATCATATAGTATGTAAAGGTGTGGAAATGGTCCAATCCAATGCAACAAGTGATGATAATGATGATCCTGAAGATTCGATCGAAGATTCTATTGAGGTGCAGCAAAGCTGGGAACAACATGAAAAAATCAAGGCTCTCACATCCGAGCAGACCGTCACTATTAATTTAAGTGACACTAAAGAAGCCAAGGAGGTGAAAATAGGGCGAATCTCCCCAAAGACGAGGCTAAGCGCCTAATTCGATTCTTGAAGGAATATCAGGACATCTTCGCATGGACCTACGCCGACATGCCTGGGTTAGACCCATCAATCATGGAGCATTGTTTGCCTACTAACTCGGACGTGCCTCCTAAGAAGCAAAGGCTGCGGAGAACTAAGCCTGAGCTCTCGAAGAAGATAGAGGAAGAGGTGATGAAGCTTCTAAAAGTCGGATTCATTGAAGTCTCGCAATACCCTGAATGGGTAGCAAACATCGTGCCGGTAATGAAGAAGGATGGTGGGGTTCGAGTTTGTGTTGATTATCAGGATTTGAATAAGGCTAGCCCAAAAGATGACTTCCCGCTACCTCACATAGATGTCCTTGTTGATAGTACTGCCGGATTTGAACTATTCTCATTTATGGATGGTTTTTCTAGGTACAATCAGATAAGGATGAAGGAGGAAGACAATGAGAATACTGCATTTATCACCCCATGGGGGACCTTTCATTACAAGGTTATGCCCTTCGGGCTCAAGAACGTAGGGGCAACTTATCAGCGAGCCATGGTAGCACTGTTCCACGACATGATGCATCAAGAGATCGAGGTCTATGTTGATGATATGATCACCAAGACTCGACCTGGGAAAAGCCACGTTGAAACCTTGAAGAAGTTGTTTGATCGACTCCGTGAATTCAAGCTTCGACTGAATCCCACTAAATGCGTGTTCAGAGCAACATCCGGTAAATTACTCAGATTTATTGTGAGCAGTAAAGGGATTGAGATCCACCCGGCTAAAGCAAAGGCCATATGTGAGCTACAACCTTCGTCAACGGTGAAAGAAGTCCGAAGCCTTTTGGGGAGGTTGAATTACATTGCTCGATTCATTTCCCAACTTTCTGAAACTGCCAAGCCGTTCTTCAAGCTCTTGAAAAAGAATGCATGAGTCAACTGGGATGATGAGTATCGAAAAGCATTCAACAATTTGAAACAGTACTTGATGAATCCACCAGTTCTTGTCCCGCCATCGCTAAGGCATCCTTTGATTCTCTACCTCACCATTCATAGTGAGTCATTGGGTGTGATGTTGGCTCAAGAAAGTCCCGTCAATAAAAAAGAACGAGCCATTTATTACCTGAGTAAAAAATTTACTATGTCGGAGCTGAAATATTATGATGTGGAAAAGACTTGTGTTGCATTAGTGTGGGTGTTGCATAGATTGAGACAGTATACATTGCATTACTAGACATTCCTCATAACTGAGAATGATCCTATCAAGTACCTACTTGATCGGCCAGCTTTGGTGGGTAAGTTGGCTAAGTGGCAAATTTTGATCTCATAATTCGATGTACAATATATGCCACAGAAGTCGGTTAAGGGTTGAGTGATCGCCGATTTATTGGCTGAGAATCTAGAAGTCTCAAATAATGATGATTTTTCCCTAGATGACCGTATCTTGATTATAAATAAAGACTCATGGACAATGTTCTTTGATGGAGCTGTGAACTTGTCTAGTTCTGGCACTAGGGCAGTTTTGATATCCCTAGACAGACAGCATCACCCAGTAGTTGTGAAACTGATATTCCCATGCACTAACAATATAGCCGAGTATGAACCTTGCATCCTTAGGCTTCAAGCTGCAATCGAGATGGGTGTAGCCAAATTAAAAGTGTTCGGGGATTCTGTGTTGATCATACTGCAAACCGTAGGTGAATGGAAGACTGAGGATGCTAAATTGCTCCCATATCACAAGTACCAAGAAGATTTGATCAAGGAATTCGATGAAGTTTCATTCGAATACTTATCGAGGTCTCACAATCAATTTGCAGATGCACTCGCAACTTTATCATCTATGTTGCAAGTCACTGACGGATTAAAAGTCGAGCCATTGAAGATAGAGGTTCTGCCAAGGCCGGCTTATTGTATGGTAGTGACTGAAGAATCTGACGAAAAATCATGGTATTACGATATCATGAACTACATCCAAAAACAATGATTCCCCGAGGAAAGTACTCCAGCTGATAGGAAGTACATCATGAAGATGGCCTCAAAGTTCTTCGTCAGTGGTGAGAATTTGTATAAGAGATCTTATGATTCAATCTTGTTGCGATGTGTGGGTGCAGCTAAAGCCACTTAAATAATGCAAGAAGTTCACAAATGAGTGTGTGGCCCTCATATGAATGGGCACATGTTGGCTAAAAAAATCATGGGATTAGGCTATTATTGGCTCACGCTAGAAGGTGACTATATTCAACATGTTTGAAGTTGTCATCGTTGCCAGGTCCATGGTGATAAGATAAATGTTCCTCCAACTGTGCTGCACCAGTTTTCCGAGCCATGGCCCTTTTCAATGTGGGGCATTGATGTGATCGGCCCAATAAACCCAAAGGCTTCCCATGGGCATAGATTCATTTGAGTGGCCATAGACTTTTTTTCAAAATGGATTGAAGCTATGTCATTTGCAAGTGTCACTGCTCGCAATGTTGCGAAGTTCATCAAACGTGACATAATTGCTTGCTATGGTGTCCCTGAAACGATTATCACTGACAATGGGACAAATTTGAACAACAAGCTTATTAATGAGTTGTTCAGCGAGTTCAAGATCAAGCATTTGAATTCGTCCCCTTATCGCCCTCAAATGAATGGGGTTGTTGAAGCAGCCAATAAGAATATTAAGAAGATCTTGGCTAAGACAGCTGAGAATTATCGAGATTGACATGACATATTACCCTTCGCGCTGATGGCGTATCAGACATCGATTCGTACTTCTACCGGGGCAACTCCTTTTGCGTTGGTATATGGCATGGAGACAGTTTTGCCTGTGGAAGTAAGGTTCCTTCCCTAAGAGTATTATCCTGAGTGGAATTATCTGAGGCAGAATAGTCGCAACAAAGACTTGAACAGTTGAACTTGATCGATGAGAAAAGACTGAAGGCTCTTTGTCATGGCCAAACTTATCAGTAGAGAGTGGCCAGATCCTTCAATTGGAAGGTACGACCGAGACATTTCGAAGTAAATGATCTTGTTCTAAGAAAGTTGTTGCCAATTTTTCCAGATCCTGGGGGGAAGTTTGCTCCAAACTATAGTGGCCCATATGTGGTAAAGAAGGTACTTCATGGCGGTGCTTTGATCTTGGCAGAAATGGATGGTCATGTGTTTTCCACTCCAGTTAATTCAGATGCTGTCAAAAAGTATTACCCATGATAGAATTTGCCATTGCAAATATTTTATGATGAATAAATTGCCTCATTGAGTTGCAAATTCAATTGTCCAAACTTGTTGCAAATCTTGCATGTTTTCCTTGATTGAATTGTGTGAGATAAACTGAATGTGTCAAATGAGGAACTTTGGAATGATGAAAGGCAAGCCTGATTCTATACACTATTTCATACACTAACCCCTAGTGAGTTATGTGGAAAAATTCCATGCCCACGAGGAAAATGGTGATCTCGCAAAGGGTACGTCAACCGAGGTGATGAGAGGCAGTTTCTTCTGCTACCCGAAACACTACAAGTATATCCATTGTTTAGCCCTTTGAGCCCACACACATAAAGAGCTTTTTAAATTATCCTTGTCAAGAATCGTCCCATACTAGGACAAGATTTGAAATGAATGATAGGAATTTTCTTACTCGCACTTGCATCGATCTTCGAGTATTGCTTTTACAGTGTGACTTGTACGATAATTTAAAGTACCTTAGGATGATGAAGAGCAGTTCTTTCTCTATCCTATACACTTTATCCATTGCATAGCCCCTTGAGTCTATGGATTTGTTTCATATTAAACCCAGTTGGTGATCATCCCCCACACTAGGGCAAGGTAAGAAAAATCAAACCACTCAAGTAGCATGGTTTACAATGCTGATAAAAGATGAAGGCTATGCAAGTCCAAAAAAAAGAGAGTGCAAAAAATAGGGCATGAAAAAGCAGTGTGCCTAGTAAAAGTAAGGCCAATGCCCAAAGAAAAAATCAAATACTTGATGAAGTGAGTCGTATCCCCAACAAAGTGGTACCCAAAAAAAAAAAAAACTCAAATGTTGAGATGTTGCAATTAGTGGAGTTGTGATGTGAAGAAAATCTTCGACAATGGGACGGAAAATTGTTGGCAATGTCAAGATGATCACCAACTTTGACCCTCTAAACACTTTTTGAGCCAAATGATCCTTTCGTTTCTCAACCCATGAACCCAACCTACATTACGTCCCTTACAAAGTCTCTTCAGATTATGGCATTTGAATTAACGTAGAAGTTCATATGTTTGAAAGCATCGCTTGAAGAAGTGCGAGTAAGATAATTTCTGCTTCATTTCGTATGTCTCTTGACTTGTAAACCCCAAGACAATTGCGAAATGTCATTTTTCAATAGCCTCGGCTCAAAGAGTCTCCTTTGTTAAGCCGTTGATCAAGCCTATATTAGGTCCCTGTTAAAGACCTCTCAGATTGGTAAGGTCGTACCACTTGCGAGATTGCTAGAACCCTTGTTTGGCATGATGATGGAAAGATAGAGTGATTGTCAAAATTCCTACATTAAAGGTCAGGATAAAACAACCTATTTTAATGAGGATGAGTGAAAAGTCCTTTCAGACCAAGAGGTCCCCCATTTGGCACATCCATAACACTCATGTGTTCAGATTGGAACATTCTTAGTGAAATCCTTTCCAATGGAAATTAGGTGATGCAGGTTTGATATAAATCATAGCGCATGAACCTCCCTTAAATCAATGCATGTTTGTGATCACAAATGCATATTACTTCTCCTATGACCATGTTTTGCAGAAGACATTTCCCCCAGGAACAAAGATGTTACCAGGTAAGTATATCTCTATCCATACATTAAATACTTGTCATTGTGCATTCCCTTTTGACAACACCGACACTTGATTGGGTTGTCCCCCAAAGATTTTTCTCCAGATTCAGTCTGATTAAGGCGACCGAAGAAAGGTTCGAGTCTTGGTCAGATAATCTATGCTGCAACGTTAGGCGACCAAAGAAAGGTTTGGGTCCTAGCCAAGCAAAACCTCAGTTTAGGCGACCGTAGAAAGGTACGCGTCCTAGACAACATTTATTGCTCTAACAGGCGACCGTAGAAAGGTACGGGTCCTGGAAAAGCAATTTCCCCATTCAAGCGACCGTAGAAAGGTACGGGTCCTAGACACAACCAAACACTGCCATACTAGGCGACCGTAGAAAGGTATGGGTCCTAGGAAAGCAATTTCCTTACAAAACCTTACTACCGTACTAGGCGACCGTAGAAAGGTACGGGTCTTGAACATGTAACACCAACTATCTTGAATCACTCTACCATCCTTGAAGGTAAGTCATTCCAAGTAGGTTCCTTTATCATCTGCATTAGCATTTCCATGCGTCATATAAATTGCATTTCAAAATGGGATTCATTTTTCAAAAAAAAAAAAAAAACAAAAATTCAGTGCATGTGCGTAGTCAAAATTTAGGTATCAATTTGTCTTTGAAGGTAACCTCTGTGAGCTCACCTTCAAAGAGAAGCAACTGTTGAAACCTAAATTTTAACTATTTTTATTTTTATTTGTTTACATTAGGGTAACAATAATATTTAACTTATCTTTTAAAAGTTGTTAAAAATATTTTGTTGAGGAAGCAGATTTTGAAAGATTTTGGATAATGAAGCCATATCAAAAGTTGAGTGAATTATCTTAAAAAATCTTCATAAAGAATCTGGGGCTATTTTCTTGTTGAGCACATCTCTCCGTTTCGAAGGATGATCCTTAGCGATTAGGTCAATATATACAAATCTTCGTAGGTAGAACAAATTGGATTTCCACTCTATAAATAAGGGGGCAAGGCTTCGGAAAAGGGGGTTCTTTTGGTCAAAGGAAGGAAAATAGAGAAAAACGCAAAAAAGCCTACAACAAAGAAGACAAGTGAGAGAAAAGAGTGAAAGATGTGAGAGAGTGGGAAAAGTGTGCAGTTGCAGAGGAGAGAAGAAAAGGGAAAAGTAAAAAAGGGAAAAATTTTCCCTATTCATCTTCTTCAGCGACGGTTCCTTGGTGTCCAGTCCTTTCACCAGCACGCCTCCTTGCCCATGTCTGGTCGATCGCCTATGCGTACCGCGCATGAGCACCGCTTGCCGCTCCATCCGACGACCCACAAAGCTCCGCCGCGCATCCGTCTCTCCCTGCTCCCCCGCCGAACACCGAACCTCCTCACCGCAACTCCTTGAGCCATCCGCATCCCGTCGTAACATCTCCATACAGGCGCCCAGCCGCGACCCCTTTCTGCTCGCCAGAGACCCACAATCTGCAGATCTTGAGTCGCCGATCACTACCGCCTCACATTAGTCACCGAAGCTCCTATGACTAGCCCCGAATTGCGTCTTCGGAGACCAGCGATCGATGCTCCCGCTCACTCGACGTCTTGCTATCTGAGTCCAACTGACCGCGCCCACATCTTCGCCCGACGACCTACTCCTCTGCTAAGCTTCATCCGCAACGTCCTATCCCGCCTGACCCGTGACCAGCTGTGCCTGCTGCTCCACCCGTGCCGCTCCAACCAGCGACCCGACACTTGCGGCGCACCATCCGCGATCTGCTGCTGCCGCCGGTTCACCCTTGCCAGATCCCCTTTTGCCAGACTAATCAGCCAGTTTCCCTTGGAGATCCACTGCCTCGGTGACCAACCGCATGAGCAAGCCCACTTTTGGGAAAAAGAAAAAACAAAAAAAGAGAAAAGGAGGATTAGGTAGTCTTTTATTTATTTATTTTTTGTTTGCTTTTATTTTCTTCTATAGCCTGTTTTCTTTAGTAAAATTGTTCCTAAATATATTATTGATATTCCAACATGAAAGTGCCCCTCAAATTAGGGGTTGTCAATCCGATTTTCGCATCTGAAATCCGACTCGCAATCCTTTACAAAAATCGACAATCCAATCTCAAGCCCGAGATTCGATTCGCGATTTAACTTTAAAATTGGTCAACCAGATCTCATGCGCGAGATATAGTTCGCCAATTTTTGGATATCAATATTGTCTTACTTGATTTGATGTCGTGGTGTTTGGATCAATTTTATTTTCATAAGAGGAAAAAATAAAAAATAAAAAATCGAATTAGGGTTAAGTTTGTTTTAGAATATTCCTAGTCTTAGGGTTAAAATCACAATCTTATTTCGAATTTTTAAATAAGAAAATCCAAAAAATCTGAATTAGGATTAGGTTTGTTTTTATTATCTTGCATATTTAGAATAGGAATTTTATTTTGAATCATGGAAAAGAAAAGAAAAAGTGCATTCATTTAGGTTGTTAGTTTTTTATTTGAATTGCATGTTTAATTATGTGTTAGTTTTAATTTCGAATTTCTTAAAGAAAAACACAAAAAAATCATTGTGCATATTAGATTAGAATTGCATGTTTCATTTTAAATTTAGATCATCTTTTAGATAAATTGCATTTTAGATTTAGATAATGTCTTAGTTTAAATTAGGATTTAATATGACTTAATCCCTAGTTTAAATTAGATAGAATCTTAATCTAGCTAGATCATTTTTCTTCTTAAATTTCAAATTTCATAAAATTTGTCTTAGGATAAATTAGTTGCAATTTCTAGGATATATTGCATTTTTAGAATAAAAAATCATGTGCATGTCATATAGAATTAGGTCCATAAAATGCACATCATTTAGTGATTGTTGTTAGGTTCATTTACTTAGAAATTGTTCGTCATTAGATTAGGTCATTTAATAAATGTCACATGACATATAGCTCACATATTAAATTGCATGTTGCATGTCATTTTAGTTAAAATAATTATGTACGTCATTGCATTGCATCACACGTCATTAGAATTAAGTCATTCTGGTTAATTTTGATTGCATATTTAATTATTGCATGTTCATTAAGAAATCATTGCATTTCTACTCATTCATATAGTTTAGGACATATTTTCATGCCATATCATTTCATATTAGATTAGAAGAATTGCATTGCATATGGACTATATTTTCGTTGAAAAAGAGAAAACAAAAATTGAGTAATTGCTTGTTAATTAGAAACCATATCTAAGGTTATTGATGTGGATTTTAATTTAACACTGCAGATGCTTTCATTGCTTTGAGGTAAGTCCTGCATTATTTAATTGCTTTCTTGGGTGTTAAATTGGTGGTTTGCACACCTGCATGAATACCTCACATGTTAGGGAACTAGTTTAAAATCAATTCAAACTGCCTGCAAAACCTTTTTTTCAAAATAAAAGAAATGGTACCGAAAGGGCGTTAGAGAAATCTAGCGTAATCAAGTCCATGTACCCAAATCTCTAGTTCGTAGGAGTAAAGTGAATCTCCCATTACTTTACTTGGGTTTCTAATCAACCCACCAAAAATAGATTAGTGGCGACTCCTAGTTAAAAATCAATTGCATGTTAAGAACTTGAACATAAAGTTGCGAATTGGTATGAGCTCGGGAGAGCCCGAGTTAAGTCTAGGCTTAGCAATCCATTAGCCAAACCCTAGATGGTTTAAACCCCGAAAAATTGGTCGCGACACTTATCAAAAGGATTCAAAAAATTATAAAAATTTAATATTTTTTAGAGACGACTTTAAATAATATTTTTCATGAAGGAATCCAAATAATTTGTTTTGTATAAAGAGTAGAAAATCACCAAACGCGACCCAAAATCTTGTCCTTTGAACAATTCCAATGACCAAAGAATAAAACCATTTCTATATCCAAATCTGCATAAAACACTTTGAAATTTTAGTATGTTGTAGATATAGATGTTCTCTACAACTTTGTTGAATGAAGCATGTTCAGATTCCAAAGGAAAAATTTTATAAAAATCGAGAAGACAAATATGTCACCATTTTTACTACACTAGGCAGTTTTCACATGGTAAAAGAGCAGGCTTTCATACCGGCCATTTCATCTCAGAAAAATCTGAAATTAAAATATTTTATAGATCAAGATGTTTTGAACAATTTTCATGAGGAAGTTTTGCGAGATTCAAACCAAGAAAGCTCTATAAAATTGGAAAACAGTGAAGGCTCAGTAGTACACATACTACTCACGTACATAAGGCTTGGGTTTGGGCTTAACTCATCCAATTTGGGCCTTTGATTGGCCGTGAGGCTCATTGGGCTTCCAATTTCTAGCCCAATTTCACTTATTAAAGAATTCAGGGTTTAACAATAATTAAGGAATTTGATGAAGCAATGTCCAATGGTGGTCAGTTAATCTTTTGAAGTCCGATATCCATAATCGAACTAGAATTTGTGGTTGAAATCTATCGATTGCGACTTTAGCATAATTAAAAACAATAGGTGGCCTTTAGGGATTTCGTGAATTCGACCCATGGTTGATTCGATATCAATCCACACTTGAGTCTTTTCAATTCATGGATGATCCTCAGTTGTCATGTAATCATAAGGGGTCAATTGCTCACTCTGAAGTACACGATCATTTGGAATTGGTTTAGAGTCGTTCGTAGTCAATATAGTAATTGTGTGGCATCACCCACAATCCGATTATATACTATCATCAAATCGATTTACAACCGTTCCCAGGTCGGTTTGAAATGACTTAAGATTATCCCCCATCGATCCTTATGGTCAAATTGTCAATCCATGGTTGAGTCCTTTGATCATGCACATCGAAATTCTAAATTGTCTTTCCCAATAAGTTTAACACTCTTGAATGGTTCACGAACCAATTCAAAGTTCAATTTTGCTAATTGCACATTGGTAGAAGTAAACCTCATATCATATTCTGAATAGGATTGAAATTTGAGGATGTCATAAAGAAAGTCCAATGCATGATGATTTTTTTATTTTATTTTATTGGAGGGGTACTCAAGATGGAAAAGTAAGGCAGCTTAATTTCCTAGAACTATTCTATAACTGATTGAAACTTAAGTCAACCTAACCAGTTGATCTCAAACAGTTCCATTTGCTAACAAATTCTGCAATAGGATTCCTAAAACATTAAACAAAGGATGTCTATCAAACAGCGACTTGCTGAAAGCTCGAAAATTTCGTGGTCAACACCATCCCTGGAAAGTTGGGGCGGCTGTAACGATTAGTCAGAAAAGCACCGATTTTCCGTCGCTATAAACGTCACAAAACCCAGCACCATTCTTTCGTCACCCTGCACAGGATCATAGCCTAGGACGGTTTCAGGACCGAAAATTCAACCCGGGACACCAACTTGGACGTGACTGTCTTTGCCCATGACAAATGCATCTTATGATTTGAGTTGCTTTTGGATTGATTTTAGAAGAATGCAATGATACTGATTTTACGAGTAGTCCGATTCTTTCGGTCGATATAATTATTATATGAAGTGGGTCCGGATCATGAACGCAAGAATTAGAGAAAACGGTTGTATTTCTAATATGAGGTAGTAAAACAAGCCTGGAGAGGTCCGTGTTTGGTTTGCGGGATACTTTTCCCTTTAGATTACACGTACAAGTAGACACACGCATGCTAATAATGTCTCTCATCTTGTGTTTCAGCTATTGTTGGTGACGGATCACTTTCTGTGACACTACCGACACATCGACTCACCAAGCAATTGCTCTACATTCAGTTCTGACCTCTTGGTCTTCTGTCGATGTGGCTTTTGGATCATCAGAACGCCCTTTATATTCATTCCGAGCAATAGTTTTATAGATAGTGCAACATCAATGGCACCATTGATTTCATCTTTAGAAATCCTACCGTTGTTTTCTAGAACTGCAACATCTGTGCAAGATTGACCAGGTCAATATCGTCACTGCATGAGGCCGGACTAATCCCAATCATAATAACCGCATCTCTACCCATAACTGCATAGTCACTGCAGCTTCAAACTTGTCATCGGTTCAAAGTTTTGTGAATACGTACCTCTCTTAGAAGAATTAAAAACCGTTTTTATAGAGAGTTACCTTGATAGCCTAATTGACTTGACCAGATAGTGGGACAATGACTTTGCCCTTAAGACTCTTTACTATGGAAAGTATATGAACACGCGCCCTAGGTCATCGACCAAAACAGGGTCCTTGGGTAAGTTACCATCATCACAAGTGTGACAGAGGCTTCGAAATTCACTATCGGGAACTTCATTGCCGGCAGCTCTTGGTTGCTCGCCACTGGCATGCCCTACACCTCTGCGTGATACAAGTTCATCAAATTTATTGGAAGTTATAGCGGGCACTCTCTAGTCCAATTCTTGCTTCTTTGCTGCAAGGAAGTAATTTTATCGCTTAAGCAAAGAACATCTCAGATTGCTTACAAACTCTGAATTCAAAGGACAAAAATATATATATTACAAAACCATAAAGATCATTTTCTTTCAATTTTCGACATCAATCTTCATTTCAACTAATAGCCTATCTTAACATCGTGAACAAAACGAATTCTTTCAAGCGATCAGCATTCGTGCCCCTCGTTCATGGATTGTCATATTATCAAAAACATGATTGCCCCTTCCGCGTTGTACCACCTGGTAAGCCTGAAGTAGCCTACAACAGTCGCTGTTTCATGCTTTTGCTCCTCACAGCTCCTTCCAAGCATTTGAAATTGACAAACTAGTTCTCCATTTTTAGCAGGTACTGAATATCAATAGTCAGGTCTGATTAGCTTATCACCTTCATATTTCACCCTGACTTTGGCCTAGTACAGCAACCACTTCTAATAGCTTTTTCTCAACTTTAGATTGGATTTAGTATTGCAGCATCAAGAACACAATTCTTCTTAATAATTGTCTGAGAGGCAACATCACGATTTATCTGTCCCGTGCAAGACCTTATTTTCATTAATGGGAACAGTCTAGTTAGGCAAGAATTCTGGGAGTGAATCCTCCTCGGCTACAGTTCAATAGTCTCCGAGAAACCTTGCCAAAAACCTGCAGAAACCCCCCATATTTACAACAGGACAGAATACCTGATTCGAAAACAGCGAGTTCAGGAAAACTTTTTCACTTCAGTAGCCCCCACTACTGCGCTCTATAGCTATGTCTTGCCGGGGATTCGACTTCGAATTAGATGAGGCATGAAATGGATTAAGATGATCAAGCTAATCCAGAACCAAGGAAAATTTTCCCCTCTCCTGGAAAAACCGTCGTTGAAAAGCGTTGGCAATATAGAGGCGAGTTAATGCTACTGTTCACCTCAAGAAGAGTGATCATGTCTAATAGAAGTTAAGTCGGTTTGCATTGACCGAAAGCAGCCGAACGGAAGTTCTTTTGGAGTGCCTGCACTCTTTCTGGTGGAAGGCATAAGCTTGGCCGGCGTGCTCCGCGGCGGTGGAGACGAAGTTGCGAGTGTGCGCTGTTCTTGGAGTTTCTGCAAGGACGGAGTGTTCGGTAGACGAAGAAGAAGCGTGGAACTTGCCGATGAAGACGAAACCGACCTGCTGTCCCCACCCAGGGAAAGTTTGATTTTTCCAATGATGCCTAGATAAAGAGTTTCTGGTGGTGGTCAACAAAAAAAAAAAAAAAAAAAAAGAGTTTCTGGTGGAATTTCTGGAAGCCGCCTTGACTTTCGAGATCCCTCCTGTCGATCGGTCGCGCGACAATGTGGAGTGTTCTTGGAGTCCAGGAAGCTGCCCGTGAAGCTCCCCGAGTCGTTGGAGTCAAAGTCCGAGCTACCAAGAAGTATTGATCTTTACGCAAAAGTCTTCAGAGTGAAAATCTTTTTTTTTTTTTAAATGCATTGTCTAATCTCTCGAACTGAATGGACCCACAAGTCCACATGCATGTGCATGTGCATGGAAATTAATAACATTGAATCACGCAATCATTGAAATTTTCTAGCAAAAGGACAACATAGGAGCGGGTGCCCGATAGACGTTCTTACGCCTTTTTGCTTATGGTCGTCTCGGAGAAAATTAATGTGAATCCCAAACAATGTTAGTTACGACTATGGCTAAAGGTTTTTAGGCACGAGCTATGAGCCATCGGATCTGAATCTCTGGAAATTCCAAAGGGGCAGTTCATTGCACATGGCTGGACAATTTAATTCGACAGATTCACAAAAGTAACTTTTGCACCCGTTACGTGAACAACGTGTTCGACAAGACGGTTTTTTGTAATCCATCGGTCATTCTATGATATTCAAAAGCAAGTTCCATGGAAGGTGGTGTAGCTGCTTCCCTCTTGTCGCTATTATCACTTATTACATAAAGGGATCAATCAAAGGCAACCGAACCACCCCAGTTCAACATCACCGATCTCAACTTCTCTTTCACTTAATTCCACTTGGCAATACGCAAAATCCATCAAAATGGGTTTTCTTCAGAAGGCGATCATCCTTCTCTTTTTGCTTCTTTTGCTATCTCAAACCATCTCTAGCTATTCTTCTAGCGTTGTGAAATCATGGTGTAGCAAAATGCCTTACCCGCAACCCTGTGAGCACTTCTTGACCCGCAACCCTAAGCAAACCCCTCTCAAGCGAAGGTCCCATTTCCTCAGGGCCTCGATGCAAGTCGCCCTCGAGCGCGCAGCTAGCCCGAACCCACACGTACTCGCTAGGCTCTGGGTGCCACGATGAACGCGAGAAGGCCGCATGGGCTGACTGCCTCAAGCTTTATGAGCACACAGTCCACCACTTGAACCGGACCATCAACCGCCGGTGTACTCAAGACGACATGCAAACCTGGCTTAGCGCCGCACTGACCAACTTGCAGACCTGTGGAACTGGGTTTGTCGAGCTTGGCATCTCAGACAATGTGTTGCCCTTGATGTCAAATAATGTTTCCAAGTTGATAAGCAACACCTTGTCTGCAAACTATGTGCCCTACACTACCCCAAACTACACTAATGAGTTCCCTACTTGGGTGAGGCCCGGCGACCGGAAGCTCTTACAGTCTTCGCCCATGCTATCTACAGCAAATATTATGGTGGCTCAAGACGGTTCAGGGAACTACAAGACAATTAACGAAGCTGTAACTGCGGCGTTAATGCGGTCTGATACAACAAGGTTCATAATCTATATCAAGGCCGGTACCTATGAAGAGAATGTTGAAGTGGGATCAAAATTGGAGAACATCGCGTTTGTGGGTGATGGTGTTGGAAAGACCATAATTACTGGAAGCAAAAGTAATGCTGGAGGATTTACTACCTTCAATTCAGCAACTGTTGGTGAGTTTATCATGTAATTTATTTATATTATGCATTTTATACAGTATAAATACTGGAAAGGAAAAAGAGAAAAAAGGGGGAGGATAATCAACGTTTAGTTTGCTGAGATAGTAAATAAAGCATTTAGAGATCCATATACTTTCCGGTTTAGATTACATGAACTAGTAGACATACCCGTGCTAATAATTTCTCATCTTGAGTTTCAGCTGTTGATGGAGATGGATTCATTGCTCAAGACATCACTTTTCGTAACACTGCCGGCTCGGCCAATCACCAAGCGGTTGCTCTGCGTTCTAGCTCTGACCTCTCAGTTTTCAATCGATGTGGCTTTGAGGGTTATCAGGACACTCTTTTCGTTCATTCTAAACGACAGTTCTACAAAGAATGTGATATCTATGGCACCACTGACTTCATCTTTGGAAATGCCGCCGTCATTTTCCATAATTGTAACATCTATGTTAGAAACCCCCCTAACAAAGTCAATACCATCACTGCACAAGGCCGAACTGACCCAAACCAGAACACTGGCATCTCCATCCTCAACTGCAAAGTCATTGCCGATTCAGAGTTGATATTGGTTCAAAGCTCCGTGAAGACATACCTTGGGAGGCCATGGCAAAAATATTCAAGAACTGTTTTCATGATGACCTACCTTGATGGCCTGATTGACTCGGCCGGGTGGTTGGAGTGGGACGGTGACTTTGCCCTGGACACTCTGTACTATGGAGAGTATATGAACACAGGCCCTGGGTCATCGACCACAAATAGGGTGACATGGGCAGGTTACCATGTAATCACAAGCACGACGGAGGCTTCGAAGTTCACCATTGGGAACTTGATCCCTGGCGGCACTTGGTTACTTGCGACCGGCATGCCTAACCCCTCGGTGGGTTACAATGTGCCTTACACCTCTGTGGGTTATGACGCGATTTACCCCTCAGGGGTTGCAAACTGTTAATCGGTTTTAGTCGGGGCTGCAATGGCTATTCTCTATTCCAGCTCATTCTTCTTTTGTCTTCCTTTTTCTTTCTTCTGGAAATCTAGTCTAGGTGAATAGCTGTTATTTTTCCACTTTTTGCTGTAAGGAAGTAATAATATTGCTTATCAAATACATTTGTAATTGTTCAAGAACTCCCAAATCATAGAATAAACAATTCATCAGACCATTTTCTTTTGATTTTTGGCATCGATTTTCATTTTAACTAGTAGCCTATGTTAGCATCATGAACAAATCTGACTTCTTTCAAGCGATCCACGTTCATGCTTTCCAAACGTGATCGGGCCTTCTGCGTTGTAGCACACAGAAAACATGAATTAGCTAACGACAAATCGCCGTTTCCTCCTTTTGTTCCTCAACTCCTTCCAAGCACTTGAAACTGGCAAAAATCAGTTCTCGATACTTAGCAGTTGCACAAGATCACTCTGACCCTGGGCTAGTACGGCAGCCACTTCTAATAGCTTTTTCCCACCTCGAGCTTGGATTGGTATTGCAGCATCAAGAACACAATTCTTCTGAAAAATTCTCTGAGAGGCAACACCGAGAGTAATCCATCCTACACGAGACCGATCTTTTATTATTTGGAGTCTCACTGAAGGGGAGAGAAAGTTGAACAGTCTAGCTGACTGGGAATTCTGGAATAAAAATCCTTCTTGGTTAAGATTCAATAGTCTCTGAAAAAGATCTCCGAAAACATGCGGAAATCCCTGAATATTCAACAGGATGGAGTACCGAGTTGAAGGCTGCAAGTTCAAAAGATCTTTTTCACGTCAATAGATCCCTATACTGCTATATATAGCTCCATTTTTCTGAGGATTCAACTTCGTGTCAGATGAGGCGTGAAACTGATTATAGATGATCAAGCTAATTCGGAACGAAGAAGCAATGTCGCCTCTCCAGGAAAAACAACGTAAAAAAACGTCAGCAAGATAGAGGCTAGTCAGTGCAACTGTTGACCTCAAGAGTAATTATTAGAGACTGTCTGATAGAAGCTAAGTTGAACTACGTTAACCGAAAGCAGTCGAATTTGAGCTTTCGATATAACTAGATGTCTAAAATTGCTTCCTTGAACCTAATGAAAATCCACCAACCCGGAATAGCGCAAAGAAGTTCGACCACAATCGCTGACACTGAGTGCCAAAGCCGGCAGTTTGTCGTCTGAGCCAGAGAACCAAAGAGATAAAAGCTCAAACACTAAGCCACCAACAGAACAAAAATCAAATTAATTGCTAATAAAGTTGGATGTAGGAGTGCATTAAACCTTATAATAATAGATGAATTTGAAGCTCTAAGAAGTTAAGTAGTACTGATACTAACACGCGACATGCAACACAACACGACGCGATACGCCGACATATCGTTTCTAAAAAACACAGAAAATTCTGACATGTTGGGACACGTTATATATTAAATATATATTTATATATATACATAATAAATTATCATTTTTATGATTATTTACATCAAATTCATAAATAAATAATTAATTAAAAAGCTTAGAATGAATATACACTAAAAACATTAATCCGTCATTAATTAATATCATTTATTGTTTCAATTTGACAAATTCAACTCTATTTCAATAATTCATAAAACTTGGAGAAAAAAAACAAACAATCCATATTATAGACTCGCATCTTAGATATATTAGAAGAGGAGAAAAAAAAACTTTAAGGGGTGAATTGTATACCACGGCAAGTAGAAGAGAAGAGAATCTTATGTTTTTCTTCTTTGTCCAATTATTATTTTTATTATTGTGTTTTATTTTTTCACATATATATTTTGACCTCCCATTTATTAAGTTTTTAAATTGACCTGGATATTAAAATCATATATCAGAAACTCATATGTTAGATTTCCGACTCGAGTGTTGAAAAATGTTGAGAAAGTTGACTAGGTGTCGGATTTTCCGACATGTGTTGACCGAGTGTTGAAGAGTATCCGAGAGTATCAGACACATGTCGAAGTGTCCGACACGACAGAAAAGCTCTTAGAGAGTGTCGGTGCTTCATAGCTAAGAAGTAGCTCCAAAGTAAAAGGGCAAAACAGATTCATAGATCTCTCACTTGTTAAATTAATTTCTCGATTTTAAATTCGGATATTGATTTGTTAAATCGAATTTGTTGAGAAAGATTTTCCAAAACAGATTAAATTTTTCATTCTTGAATAAGTTTCTTGAATTGCACAAAGGAAGGAGCACTAAAGGACAAGAGATGGGCACACTATCTTTTATTATATTTTGCTTATGAGGGCAAAAGGGTAATTGTCTAAGAAAGAAACAAAGCATTTCTTTTTCTTTTATTTCTCCCATAGCCAAACTTGGTCTCTTTATAAAAGTGGCGTGAAAGGTGAGCACTCCACAACATATATGTTGTCGAATCCTTGTTAAAGTTGCAGTGTGGGGCCCATGTTAAATTTTTTGACTTGAATGTGCAATGATTGTATGTTATGAGTTTACGTTCAAGTGAAGTATTTATTTATAAACATTTTGGATTTGAGTTATTAGGTGTGGACATAATCTCTAATAAAGTGATGTCGAATCTTTATGGTATCTCAGTATTTTTGTAATTCTCCAATCCAAATTTTTTAACAAGTTATTTTGCATATTTTTCTTGGTGAATGAAAATTCTTTCTTTCAATTGTTTCACTTGTAATCCGAGAAAGAAAGATAGTTCACCCATCATACTCATCTCAAATTTATCTTGCATAAACTTAGAAAACTTCTTGCACATATTTTCGTTAGTTGATCCAAATATAATATCATCAACATAGATTTGAACAAGTAGAAACTTTTTACCTTTTCTTTTAATAAACAAGGTAGTATCCACTTTTCCTTTGACAAAACTATTTTGAATTAGAAACTTACTTAACCTGTCATACTATGCTTGAGATGCTTGCTTTAATCCATATAGAGCATTTTTCAGTCTGAATACTGAGTCTAGTCTCTTTAAATCTTCAAATCCGAGAGTTTGTTCCACATAAACTTCTTCTTGGATAAATCCATTTAGAAATGCACTCTTGACGTCCATTTGGAATAACCTGAAATTTTTATAACAAGCAAAAGCAAGTAATAATCTAATTTTTTCTAACCTGACTATTGATGCGTAGGTTTCATCATAGTCTATCCCTTATTCTTGCGTATATCCTTTGGCCACGAGTATTACTTTGTTCTGACCACTTTTCCTTTTTCGTCCATCTTATTTCTGAAAACCCATTTAGCTTCAATAATGGATTTACCTTTTGATTTAGGAGTTAATTCTCAGACATTGTTAATGCTGAACTATTTGAGTTCTTCTTGCATTGCTTCAATCCAGCTTTCATCAGCTAAAGTTTTTTCTATGCTTTTGGGTTCTATTTCAAAAATAAGTACCACGACGTTAGACTCTTCTTGCTTTTTGGATTTGGTGCAAATCCCTTCATCAATATCACCAATGATGAGTTATTTGGGATGACTAGACATGTGCTTTCAGTTATTGGTCGGTCTGACAGTTTGCTAATCTTCTGTTTCAGTTGATTTTTCAATTTTTGTCCATTGTTGATTTTTAGAGATCTGAGCTGCTTTAAGGGAGGTAGAATTTGTAAAGTCTGGAGCAGGTTCATATTCTTCAGGTTGAGTCTGAATCAGTTGATTTTGCAAAGAGTCTTGAAATTTGACATTCATAGATTATTCCACGGACTAAGTCTTCTTGTTAAATACTTTGTAAGCTTTGCTTGAGGTTGAGTAGTCAAGGAAAATTCCTTTGTCTGATTTTTTTTTTTTTTCAAACTTATTAGTTCGATTAGTTGCATTTTTCAAAACAAAACATTTACAACTAAACACATGAAATTAAGAAACAATTATTTTTTTCCTTTAAATAACTCGTAAGGAGTTTTCTCCAAAATAAGCCTTAAAAATATTATGTTAATAATATAACATGCTGTAAAAACTGCTTCAGCCCAAAAACGAGGAAAAATATTACTTTCTATTAAAAGACTTCTTGCCATTTCTTGCAGAGATTTATTCTTTCTTTCTATAACTTCATTTTGTTCTGAAGTGTATGGAGAGGAGAAAACATGCTGAAAACCTAATTCATCACAGAATTTTACAAAGTCCTGATTTTCAAACTCACCTCTATGATCTATCCATATGCCTAAAATAACATATCCTTTCTCATTCTAAACTTTCTTGGTAAACTTTGAAAAGTGAGAAAATATTTCAAACTTACTTGCCAAAAAGTGAACCCAACTAAATCGATAATAATCATCCACAATTACTAGGTAATATATCTTTCCACCAAAGCTTTTAATTTTGATTGGTCCAAAGAGATCTATATGCAAAAGCTGAAAAACACGATTAGTAGAAACCTGATTTATTGGTTTAAAAGAACTTCTAACCTGTTTTTTCAATACACATGGTGTGCATAAGTCAGATTTTTGAAACTTCAGGTTGGGCTACCCACGAACAAGGTTCTTGGAAGAGATCTTGGCAATTTGCTTCATATTGACATAGCCAAGCTTTCGATGCCAAAGATTTGCTTCATCTTGAATTGAAATTAGATATTGAGATTTTTCTAGTTTTATATCCAGAGGATAAATGTTCTCATGTTTTCGTTTAGTAAAAGATTGAGAAAGATCTTTATTAGTTCCCGAACATACTCCTTCTTGGAAATTGATTTTGAATCCGGTGTTATAACATTCCGAAATTTCGGAAAAATAGATTATCGGATGAAAATCGGAGATTGGAAGAAAAAGAAAAATGATAACAATATTATTATTTTCTCTCTCCTCTTACTCCTCTCTTTTATGCTCCCTCCTCCTTTAGCCAAAAGTCTTCTTCCTCCCTTTTCTTTTCTCCCTCTCTCTCTCTCTCTCTCTCTCTCTCTCTCTCACTTTTCCACCCCCTCACCTACGCCAACCCTTTTGCTGCAATTTCCCCATAACTTCACTTCCATTATTTTATTGTTTCTTTTCTCTCTCCCCTTTCCCCCTTCCTCCTCACGACAATCCCCACTCCCACGTCCCTCTTCATCTCTTTTTCTCTTTAGTTTCTTTTTTGTTTTGCTTCCAAAGTTGCCTCGTATGTTGCTGTTTTTGTTCCAAACCAGCCACCATCTTGTACCATGGCCATGGGCTATCACTATCCACACGCCACCATCTACTGCCAAAAAGCTGCACCACCCATCCACGATCCATCCGCCTGCCATTCGTGCCAAATCAAAAATCACCGCCAAGACCCATTTTTCCAGAGCGCCTCCATGACATTTTGGACATAACCGTGAGTAGCCCTCGCCACCGCCGTTGCGCTCATGTCGTTGGAATTGTCGTTGGGTGAGTTTAGCTCATAATCCTTTAATTAGTGTCTAAACTTGCTTAGGAGATTGATTTGTATTTAAGGATGGTTTAGACTAACTTAAGTATGGATTAGTTATAAGTTAGAATAGTTAGATTAGCATTAAAATAGATTAATGTTAGTCTAATTCGTGAGATTAACACGTTTGAGGATGATTTGGTTGAAAAAAGTGGCTGTTCTTCAAGACTTGTTCCTGGACGTTTGTTGTTTGTCATTTTTTGTAGACTAAAATTGGTTATGAATTTGAGGTTGAGATCTTCTGCATAAATGTTTTAGACATCTTCAGCTACAATATATATTTTCTCAAGATTTTTGGGGATTCAAAAGAATGAGATATCAACTCCGTCATTTTCAAATAGAACTGCAGTTTTCGCTGGAACTGATGACCTTTTCGGATTTCAAGGGTTTTTATTAGCTCTTGGGGTCCGAATTTCAAAAAAATTTCTTAGCAAAAGTTGTTTTTCATCTCTTCTAGTTTAATATACTCAAATTTTAGATCAAATAGACATGTTTAGGATCTCGAACCAAACTGATTTCGAAAAACTGACTTTCTGGGAACGAACCTAGCTTTGGTGCTGGATTGAGCGATTTACTAGGCCCAATCTAGAAGGATTTGTGTAAGGACTCGGGCCCCATGTTGTAATATTGTCCGATTTGGACACTGAGTCCTCACGGCTTTAAAACACGTTATGCAAAGGTAGAGGGTCATCCCTCGGGCCTTCCCTCTCTCAAGCCATAATATTGTCCACTTTGGAGGCATAGCCCACTGGCCCGTCCTCTCTCACGGCTTTGTTTTCAGTGCAGCGGAAGTATACGTAAAACACGTTATACAGATGAAAGGGACCTAAGCCTTTATAAACTAGCCTAGGATTCCCCCCTAAGCGATGTGGGACAGGGGACATGTTCTTAGCCTCACCCGCGTACTGCTAAGGCGATCTCAGTCCATCCCTCCATACTGCCCTAGGTTGGGGTCATCACAATCTGGGTTTAGATATCTGCATGAAAAATGTTCGTTTATGTGTTATTTACAACATATTCAAATTTAGTAATTTTCCAAGCTCGATTGGTTAAGTTTCTGGATTTAAACTTGGAGACGTGCGAAGGCCCGATTTCTGCCAATTATGATTGATTTTAGTTTGGTGATGGTTCTTGATGCTTTGCTTACTTTAATTAATGTTTTTAATGACTTGTAAAGTTAATTTATTAGTTGTTTAATTCTGGAATTTCACTGTTCATGATGCACTGTTTACAAGTTACTATTCACAAAACACTATTCACATGTACTGTTCACCCACGAATGAAAAGTGGCCTAATTTCATGTGTTGATTTTATAAAGTGAATGGATGTGTAAATGTATGAGCATCCGCATGAATTGGGTGATGTTTTGTGCGATTGTGTAGTGATTAGAAAATGTTGATATTTAATTAGAAAATATCGAGTATTAGGTTTTTGACATCGAAAGTATTTTTAAGTAATATATCAAACTATGGGATTTTAAAAGAGATGATATAACTTTTCTGGTTCGATTTGACTGTGTCCCCACACACAATTATTTTACCATGAATTTCTAATATGAAGAAAATAGGCCGGGATCACTATTTTAATTGTGGCATTTGAATGCAATGCATGGTGTCTTGGGCTGAAATTGAATGAATGCATGAATGATGTGAGATGCCATCATGAGCCTTTGGGGTCGGACGATGCTCCTTCAGAAATGCCCCAAGTCAACAGACGCCGGTCTCAGTGGAGACTAAGCCGATGCTCCTATATGAAATGCCATCTAGATGTAGATGTTGTTGTGCTCGATGGTGTGAGACAATGCCCGACTACTCCAGAAGACCGCTGATTGTTGAGTCGGCTGTGGCTAGTGGGTCAAAATTAATTGGAATGGATGAGTGTTGAGATGGTTGGGCCTTATTATAGGGTAAACTTGTGTGGTGTGGTATGGGATGTGTCACATCGATTTTACCTTATAATCGGGATCTGTGTGGTTGATCGATATATACTATATGGTACATTAATGTGCAAAGACGTATGAGAATTATGGTATCATTGGTTTTGACTGTGCATGAGTTGAGCACATTGTTTATAGCACGCATGCATGAATCGTTAACACGTTTCACACATGTTTCTGTTGTCTTTGAGAACAAAGCCTTAAGGGGTGGCCCGATTAGGATGGCGGTTCGTCCGCGTCAGTGTGAGGCCCAAAGAGGACAATACTGCACTGGGATGAGAGATGGTGGTGCGTCTATGCCTCTACCCCAGACAATGCATTTGTGTGGCAATGGCTAGGTGAGATCGCTTGTAACACAATTCATATGTGATTGATGAACTGCATCATCTAATGGCCATATGCATTGGGCGTATTGTGTGGAGCTATGACATGCAGGGTATGGCATATCAGGTAAGGATGTATGCGAATCGTCTATTGATTGTTGATCGTTAATCTTTGATTTGTTTGTGGGATGATTCTGAAGAGATACCCCGAGTTGAATTGGTGTACTAATTGGGGGACTAGGGGAAGAACTCGTTGAGATTCATATTTTACTGGTTATTGAATAACCACTTTTAGGTCCCTAGTGTGAAGAAACCGGAGCTTGAAGCAGAAGGGTCAAGAGCATAGGTGGCTCAGTAGTCCTTTAGAAGATAGACCTTCTGTATAAGCTTAAGGTGTTTGTTAAAGTGTATTTGATTTGAAATTGGTTGTCCTACTTTTCTATCCCATGTTTCTTGTTGTTAGGGGATTAGTTAATTTGCTTCCGCATGTGTAATAAAATGAAAAAAGTCGGCGACGAGTCCTGGGAACGGCCGAGGGATGTGTGCACGCTTGAGGTTCGAGGCGTGACAAATGTCGCACAGTTGGCTAATGCTAAGTAGATTGTAATTTAGTCATTCCACTAAGGAAACATTGTTGATTGTGAGATTTCCAATCTTTACAGTTCCACACCAAACAATTCTTCATTTGCTATTTCCACTAAAAGAGACTTTTCCACCATTCATTTGAACAAGTTTTATAAAACAACTTGACTCTCCAATCATATATTTTGAACAGCTACTATCCAAATACCATTTAACCTTTTTTTTTTCTTGATAGTGACATGCAATTAAAAAAGAAACTCAAGCTTTCTTTGGTACCCACATTTTCTTGAGTCCAGAGGAGTTAGTGCAATATGCAGTCTTTGCTCATTCCTTCTTAACAAGTCTCCAAATCATAGGATATTTTTTTCTCAAAGTGTTCTCGGTTGTTGCAATTTAAACATTTGAGAGCACTTCGCCAACAGGTTTTAAAAGGCTTTTTAAAATTGATTTCTGTAAAAAGTTCTTGTAAGTCTTTATTTGATTCACTCCTTCACTTTTGAAAATCAGTTAGAGTAATAGTTTCTGAAGTCATTTCCAAGCCTAACTTGTTGAGATAAGGTCTTTGTACTAAAAGAATTTTTTCCAACTTTTCAAATCCTATTGAAAATCTTTTTGAAATATTTGAAATTTCATTTTTCAAAAATGTATTTTCTTTGGAAAGAGAGTTTGCATTTTCTTTTAAAACAACAAAAATTTTGTCTAAATTTTCAAACTTTTCTTTTCAAGAATTTTCATGTTGCTTCAGTGTAGAATTATCCCTTTTTAGCTCAGAAATCCTCTTAAGAAAGGTTTTGAGGCTAAGATAAAGCTCATTAATATATTTCGAGACTTTAGTTGGAATTTTTAGATTGCTTACCTCGATTTCTCTATCTAAGTCTGAGTCTATATCTATCTCGAGTCTAACTCGATTCTGATTTTGCCATTAGAAAAATGTTGGCATAATCTTCCTCACTTTCTTCGTATTCAGTATCACTCAATGTCTCTACTTTGAGAGCCTTCTTGTATTTCTCAGCTTTTCCTTTCTTTTTCTTCAACAGAGGACAATTGGGTCTGATGTGTCCCTTTTTCTTGTATTCAAAACAGATCACATCTTTATTTGTTTCATCATCCTCAGTTGATTTGTTTTGAAAATTTTGAGTGCTTTGTTTCTTCCAATTGAATCTTTTTCCCTTTTTGTTTAGTTTCCTGAACCTCTTTATCATAAGAGCTAACTCTTCATTGTCAATATCATCTTTAAAATCATCATTAGATCTTAAAGCAATTGACTTCTTACCTTTAGGATCTTCCTCCTCGTTGATTTGCTCCACTTCATAAGACTGAAGTGTGCCAACCAATTTGTCTATAGAAAGTAGCATGATCCTTTGTGTTTCCCTTATTATAGTCTTTACGTGATTCTAGTCTTTGGAGAGTCACGCAGCAATTCGTTGACCTTCATTGGTTTTGAGATTGATTGTCCCTAATACTCTAGACCGTTTACAATTTCAACAAAACGATTAAACATATCAGTGATAGATTCTCCTAGCTTCATCTTGAAGGCTTTATACTGTCCGAGTAGGATATTAATCATTGTTTCTTTCACTCGATCAGTTCCTTCATAGGTAATGTGTAGCCTATCCCAAACTTCTTTGGCTGTTTCACAAGAAGATATTCTGTTATACTTTGTAGGATCTGTAACTTCTTTTCCTCCTTTTGAAACTGATACAGCTTTAGGAATGATTCATTTTTCTACCACATCCCATTCCAAAAGATCTTTCGAGATTAGAAATAATTTCTTCTTGTTTTTCCATATGATGTATTCATTTCCATCGAAGTAAGGTGGTCTGGTGTTGCTTTGGTCTTCAACCAAACCTAGAGCCAACATACTAGCCATAGATCTTTAACTCAGAAGTAAAAACACTTCAATTAAATGAGTACACATGCTCTGATACCAATTAATAGGGCTAGTAAGAACACATAGAGGGGGTGAATAGGTGTTAAAAAAGTTTTTGCAAGATTTAACAGCTTAATTCGTCTTTTGAGAATAATAGACTGAATATGTAAAAGATTGTAAACAGTTATATAAGACTACGAATTAAAGTAAAGAGTTTAGGGAAAAAGAATTGAAATACAAGATTTATAGTGGTTCAGCTTAAACCAAGCCTACATCCACTCTCCCACATTGACAGCCCACTGGCTATATTCCACTAAGAACTAAAAGAGATTTTACAGTCTCACGTCCTTGATTCCACAGTGTAAAGACTCTACTACACTTACTCAAGGTCTCACAACTATTTAATCTCTCTTTTGAGTACAACTTAAGCTTAGCGATTGAATCAACGAAGAACTAGAAGTTTCAGACTTTGGAATTTTTTTTTCATGCACACACTCGAACAACTTGAGCATCTTCCTTATATACTCCTCTATGCCATTACACTCAAACAACTTGAGGGTCTTCCTTATATACTCCTCCATGCCATTATAACCGTTGGCACCTTCCAAAGGAGTTCTTCCAATTTACCCGTTGAACAGAATCAATTAGGGAGATCTCAAGTTATTTAAGAAATGTGATAATAGCCCACCAATCCTGCTCGCCCATACAATCAGGATCTAGGTTCTCACAAGTAAAACATTCCAAGTATACTTCGCCAATCAACAAATCTAATTATTCGAATTGATTTCAATAAGAATAATTGATCACGATATGCTATCTCTAGCCATGAGATCTTCTTCAACCATACAAACCAAATCCTTAAAGATATACTCGCATCTGGATAAGTCTTCTTCATCGGATAAATCCTTTCTTCGTTGGTCCGGAAGCTATCAGTGAGAGTAGACTTTAAATATTAAGTCTGGAGGTCTTCAGACTTTGACAATGGAGTCTGCAAGTCTTCAGACTAGACTGATGGAAACGTTTTGTCAACTTCAAACAAATAAGAAATTTTTCTCCAACAGTGTTAACAAAGGTAAAAGCATATCAAAATCACACCATATAAAGTCAAAGGAACGCGTGAAGTGCTTGGAGTGTCATGAGGATGGGCATATCAGGAGATTTTGTCTGAGGAGAATGAATAAAGGTGATAAGCAGAATGTCACAAGTAGTGTGACAAGTGTTGCCGAGAAGAGCACTAGTGCTATAGAAGCTATTTTATATATGATTATTAATTCGTCAGGAGACAAATGGGTGCTAGATTCGAGGTGTTCTTACCATATGATATCCCATAAAAATTGATTTACTACTTACCAAACTACAGATGGTGGTAAAGTTTTTTTAGGGAATGACGTAATCTGCAAGGCTATAAGGATAGGGACAATTCGAATTCAGATGTAGATGAGGTGGTATGCATATCGACAAATGTGAGGTATGTACCAAAGCCCAAGAAGAATCTTATTTTTTTGGGGACACTTGATAACTTCGAGTGTAGATATTGAAGATCTCTTGAAATATCATGATAGGGATGAGGGGGAAGAAAGTGAATACTCTCTATCATCTACTAGGAGAGACCATGACTAAAACTGCTGCAGTGCCATCAGATGAGTTAGACTTTGACTTGACTTAGTTATGGTACATGTGTTTATGGCACATGAGTGAGGCAGATATGGCAATACTGAGTGAAATATGGTTATTGAAGTATAAAAAAAAAAAAATAGAGAAGCTAGACTTATGTGAGTACTACATTTTTAGGAAGTGACACGAAATTAAGTATACTATAGCTATTCATTCGACCAAGCGACTAGTTGAATACATTTATTCAGACATTTAGAGCCCATCTCCGATTCCTTTAAAATGAGGTGCCCGATATATGCTGACATTTATCGACGATTATTCGAGAAATGTATGTGCGTACTTTCTAAAGCACAAATATGATGTGGTCAATCGATTCAAGAAATTGAAGACATAAATTGAGAAGTAGTCAGGTAACATATCTAATGCCTAAAAATCAATAATGGCATGAAGTTCTATGGCATAGATTTTACCGAGTTCTATGAAAAAGAAAGCATTGTGGGATACCGTACAATACCTCGGCACCATAGCAAAATGGCGTAGCAAAATGGAAAAAACATAACTTCACTTAAGTAAGCTCGATGCATGCTCTCACATGTAGGACTTGGCAAGGGATTTTGGGCTGAAGTAGTGAACATGACATGTTACCTCGTTAATTGATCTCCATCATTTGTTATTGAGTGGAAGACTCTTGAAGAAGTATGGTCGAGAAAACTTGTTGATTACTTCGAATTATGCATATTCGGGTATCCTATATATGTTCATGCGAGTAATGGTAAACTTGAGCCGAGAGCGAAGAGATGTATATTTCTAGGTTATGCACATGGGTAAAAGGTTATCGATTGTTGTGTACCAATTCCAGATCACCTGATTTTCTAATCAGTAATGACGTAATCTTCAATGAGGCTACAATGTTTCAACATAGGAGTTTTGAGACATAATCAACAGAGTAGATAAACCATGGTGTCATTAGTGAGGCGAAGCTTCAAGTATAGACTCTAGAGATGTCGAAGGTAATGAAAGTTGAGACTGCAGATGAGGCTGTAGTTCCTAAATTTGGTAATAATAGACAATTAGTATAGCCATAGCACACTATAACTACAGATAGACAATAAATGTAAATTAAATCACTAGTACATCATGGTTATACATATATTACTTATGCATTGACTATAGATAATGAGTTGGAGATAAATGATCCTTCGTCTTACTCTGAGGTGATGGCTAGTTCATAGTCATCATAGTGGCTAGGAGCTATGAGAGAAAGGATGGAATCATTCTATCGAAATCAGACATGAGAGTCAGTTAAAGTACTCAAGAGCTAAAAGATTGTTGGAAGTAAATGGGTCTTTAAACGAAACAAGGGCATTCCTGATGTCAAAATAGCGAGGTATAAGACGAGGGATATACACAATGAAAGGGCATTAACTATGACGAGGTGTTCTTGAGTTAGAGTAACTATTCATGTTTTACTTGCCTTAATTGCTTTGAAGGATCTTGAGTTAGAGTAGCTAGATGTGAAAATTGTGTTTCATCATTGTGAGTTAGAGAAGTGGATTTACATGAGGTAGCTAGAGGGATTTGCTATTCCGGGTAAGGAATATCACATTTGCTTATTAAAGAAATTTTTGTATGCACTGAAATAGTCTCATAAGTAATGATATAAGCGTTTTAATGCTTTCATGGCTAGTCAAGATAACTCAAAAAGTCATATGGATAGTTGTGTTTACTTAAGGAGATTGGAGAATGGTTCTTTGATTTATTTATTACTATATATTGATGATATGCTAATAGTAGCTAATAATATGTCTGATATTAATGTGTTGAAGAGGCAGTTAAATGCTGAATTTAAGATGAAAGATTTAGGTGTTACTAATAGTATATTAGATATGGAAATTTTGCGTGATAGGGCTAAAGAAGTTTTACGTCTATCTCAAAAGAAATATATTCAGAAAATTGTGGCATGTTTTAACATGCATCAATGAAATTTTTTAGTATACCTTTAGCGAAGCATTTTGAACTTTCAGATAAATTATTTTCACAGATTGAGGAGGAAGAGGAGCATACGTCTCATATTCCTTATTCTAATGCCATGAGTAGTATTATGTATGTTATGGTATGCACTAAGTCCAATATTTCACAAGTTATAAGCGTAGTTAACCGTTGTATGAAGCGTCTTGGTGAAGCTCATTGGAAAGCTATGAAGTAGATTCTCAAAAGAAGACAATAAACATGGGTATAGTGTATCAGAGGGATAGCAATAGTAGTAAGACCACTTATTTTGTGGATTTAGATCACTCACCAGTGACTTTGATGATTGTAAGACTTTAGCAAGGTATGTGCTTATGCTAGCAAGTGTTGTAGAGAGTTGGCAAGCGTCGTTATAGGATAACATTGCCTTATCTTCAATTGACATGGAGTACATGACACTGACCTTTATAGCGAAAGAGACAATATGGTTATACAATTTGCTATTGGCTTTGGGCTAGATCAAAAAGTATTGATATACACTATGATAACATATTTGGCATATAATCAAGTCTATCACAAGCGAACAAAGCATATCCACATCAAATACCACTTCATTCAAGATGCCTCAGCAAAATGCAATGTTATTGTGAAATAGATTATTACAATAGATAACCTAATAGACATGATGGCTAATTTTGTTTCTTTGGCGAAGTTCAAGTTCTGCTTGAGCTCAATTGATGGCTATGGAGAATGAGCGCCCGTTGGAACGTTGGGAGAGCAGCATGAATGATGAACATTATAACTTGGCTTCAAACATTGAGCTAATGTAGAGAATTATTAAATTAATGTCTCAAGTTTGAATTTGGATATTAATTTGTGAAAATGAATTTGTTGAAAAAGATTTTCTAAAACGGATTAGATTTTTCGCTCTTGAAGACGTTTTCTAAATTGTATATAGGAATGAGCATTAAAGGACAAAAGATGGGCACACTATCTTTTATTATATTTTGCTTATGAGAGCAAAATGGCAATTGTCTAAGAAAGAAATAAAGCATGGGTTTCTTTTGCTTTTATTTCTCCTGTAGCTATACTTGGTCTCTTTATAAAAGTGGCATGAAAGGTGAAAACTTTGCAATATATATGTTGCTGAGTCCTTATTGAAGTTGAACACAGTGGGGCTAGGTCAAATTTGTCGACTTGACACACATATAAAGCTGCCTGGGTTTTCCTTCAGAGTGTAGAGTGCCACACAAGAAAGAAGAACGCAAAGCCATACGCAAAGAAAATAACAAGCACACAAGTTCTTGTTTTTGGTGTACGCAGAGCATTTTGCTTTGAGCTTTACGTGCAGTGATTTTGTGTGACATCCCTCGACGGCCCCCAAACCGTTAAGGTCGCCACAGTTCGATTACCATTCGCTTGACCTGATAACATGTCACTCTGATACCATTTCAATTGCAGCGGGTCCATACAACCTAGGGGTTTACATCATTTAGATCGGTCCCCTACGCAATTCATATAATAGAAACATATCCAACAACTCCCTTCCCTATATTCAGAAAACGATGCACACACACTAAACATTTATAGGTAAAAGCCGTACACTTTTATTTACTTAAACCAGATGGACATCATTCATCGGTACATCAAAATGTCATAGTTTTCTATACTTGTCTATACTTCAAAAGATGATCGACATCTCCTCCAACAGTCGTATACTTAAAGTCCATCGATCAGTGTCGGCGTCTAAAAGTTCCTTCCTTTGCTATCCTCCTTCTCGCGGTCATATCCAACCACTTGATCCATCTACCAGTGGTAGTGGCAGCAGAGATATTTTATCTAGTCTGAAATATTAATCTCCAAAAGGGGTGAGTACAACTACTAAGCAGTAAAGATCCACCAAACTACTCATTGCGTCACACAGAACACTCAAGGCATCATAACAAAGCACGTATCATTCATGCATTCAAGCATAACTTACCTTACAGCCATGCATACGTCATCATACCATATGTGCATATACCACCATACACTCATCATCAAGCATTCATGCATATATCACCATGCCATATGTGCATATACCGCCTTGCACTAATCATCAAGCATACATGTATATCCATGCCACATGTGCATATACCACCATGTAATCATGCATATCTCACCATGCCCTCGTACATATACCACCATGATTCATATCATCCATGCTATCAAGCATACATTACCATGAGATCCATTCATGCCTTTATAATCGCATTTTCAATATCAAATAGCATTAATTTACTTTCATAAACAGATTATGCATCATGCCATATGCATACACCCATGCACATGATTCATTTTCAATTCTCATTTTTCACAAGGATCTCATCAGTTTTTCTTTCCAGGGACAAATGTTTGCATCCCACAATTTATCGCTCGCATCCAACCAAGCATCGCGAGGAACCTCCGGGCATGTATTCAAATTACAACCGAGCATCTGGCCCCCCACATTTCGGGCATCTCGCATCCCAACTAGCATCATGAGGCATCCCCTTGGGCACAAACCTCCAGGGCTTCCGGAATTACGTATCGACATACCACCAAGATTCCCCCCCTCTGGAATTACGTACTGTATACCACCAGACATCTCGAAACTCCCGAGAAATAACCTCTGGCATTCAGCCATTTAAGGCCACCGGGCATCCGGCACCCCCACATTCCGGGCATCCCGACACTCCCAGGGCATCGTCGGCCCACACCTCCGACCGCCTTCTCATCACCACAATGCATATTCCCATATATCTCATTTTCAATTTCACATTTGATGCAACAATGCCAATGATTTGATAGCAGCCCTTTTTAAAATCATATAATATGCCTTGGGAAAAGTATCATTTGATGCAATGGTTTTGAAAACTTAATTGAGTTCATGAAAATCCATCAATTCTTTGATGTCATAAGAAATGTATGAATGTCATCATGTCATTGCATGACTAATAATCCAGGATATCATGATTTACATAATAAATCCAATAAACAGTAAATAAAACAATTTCCAGCTTAAACAGAATGTGTGCTATTCATGAAAAATTCTAGAAAATTAGTAAACGATGGAAATAAATTCTGAAAATTTACCACAATGTATATAAGATCTGAGAAAACATATTTCGTGAAGGACACCATATCAAACAAGGCTTCACAGAATACGTACAGATTCGTATATATCACTGAAAAGGGTTTTTAACATGACCCATGCACAGTTTTGAAAACAATTTCAATTGAACCCTTAAATAAACTCAGAAAATTCTGAAATTCGGACATGCTGTATTTAAGACCTAGAGGTACAAGTTTCATGAAGAAATCATAGTCCAATTCATTCTGGATTAAAAGATAAAATCGATTTACTTTTCCTATTCTCGGTCTCGTTTTCCAGATCTACCCGTGTTGAAGGAAAATCGTTTCCTTGGTCATTACTGGTCTATTTACTCTGAAATTTCAGTATGTTGTTCCTCAGAATATTACCTACAACTTTCATTGAGGACACACGATCCAATTTTAACTTTATGATTTTATAAAAAAAATCTCGAAATCATACTAGGTCGAAGCAACGTTTTTCCCAGATCCAGTTTCTTTAAAAGACAACGGTTTCACCGACCTATTTTCGTTCATTTCCTCTAAATTTTTTACATGTTATACCTCAAGAATTATACTACAACTTTAGTTCAGAGATCAAATTGAAATTTCAACAAGAAATTTACTTTACAGACCATGAAACCACTGAAGGTCATCACGATGAATTTCAGATCTAGTCTCTCCAAAGGAAAATCGTTTCACCAAGAAATACTTGATCGCTTTATCTCAAATTTCAGTATGTTATTCTTCAAGATGTTTGCTACCACTTTCATGCAGAGGTCGAAGTGGAATTCCAACTAAAAAGTCACATGCAACACACGAAATCACCAAGAGGTCAACAAAACAGTTTCCAGATCTAATGTTTTCATAGAAAAAGGATTTCACCCCTCTATACTTGTCCATTTTGTCTCAAATTTTAGTATGTTATACTTCAAGATGTTCTCTACAACTTTCATGAAGAGGTCGAAACAATATTCCAACAAAAAAGTCACATGCAACACACAAACTCGCGGACGGTCGGACTGGTCTTTCCGAAATCAGCATGCATGACCAACGAATCTCTCTTCAAAGCTCCAAAATCTCATCCCATCTACCACAACCAAGACTTACCATCTGCTACACATACACACAGCAAGGCAAAGAGTAGGTTTTAGGACTTCACTTGCCTTAGATTCAAGCACAAAACAGCAGCAAACAGAGGCAAAGCATCGACGAACGGCGGACGAACTCTCTTCCTTCTTCTTCGCACGGCCTCCTCCTCCTCTCTCGGTTTCCCTCTCTCACTCTCTCGACAACTCTCTCTCTCTCTCTCTCTCTCTCTCTCTCTCTCTCTCCCCCCCTCCCCTTTTTGTTCTTTGATTAACAATTAATCTCTATTTTTGCATGTAAGGGACAAGTGGAAGATGCATGGACAAGTGGCTTCAAATAATGAGCAAGTGGAGGCAATTCAAAGACAAGTGTCCACCATGCTTCACCTCCTTCATGCGTTGCTACCCCCATGGGCTCCATGGGCTCCATGGGCCGGGCCTCTTGGCCCACTTTAGGCCCAACACACTTGAGCTTAAGGTCCAAACTTAAATGGCCCAAGTTTATTTTTAATAATACATCTTAATCCTCATTTAAATAAATACCTAATTGCATAATAAAATGGCCAAAAGACTTTGTGACATTAATCCGTAAAATCAAATCTATAAAGTGCGTAGTCAAGAACAAAGTCTTCTTTATCAAATCGTCCTATAGCACCAACCTTGATCATCCATTAACATAAGATGTATTTCTACCCAAATAATTCTCCATTAAAATACTCGGCATTAATCTATTAAAATTCTTTGGTCTAAAGGCCATAATATAAATCAATAACACTCCCATCACCTATTCATGGTTCATGGTATATCCAGGGGTTATTATGAAATTTTGGGATGCCACATTTTGTGCTGTAAATTTATGTCCGAATGAGTTGTTTATTCATAACACTTTGGGTTTAGACCTAAATCTAAGTGTGGAAAGAGGGTGTGAATAACTGTAAACTCTGTTCTCCGATTATAGTAAATTATTTACTAATGGTTGTCCCCGTGGATATAGGTACCGACATTCGGATCTAATCACGTAAATCTCTTGTGTCCTTATTATTCATCATTTATTTCTTTGGTATTTTTCACATTGATTTATTTGTAACAACCTATCATTTTCGTGTATTATATTTTACCATCACTAACTATAGTTGGACATCGATCTTCAGCCACGGTTACTTTAAGGAAGTTACATAGGAAGATAGAAGCAGAGGATGTTATAGCCCCACATTTTTTCACCTTCTGCAGCAAGTCTAATTTCCAGAATGAGAATGGACATAGAGCCATTTATTTGGTGAATTGTCTTGCCCATAAAGCAGGAGATGGGAATGGATCACATCTCCTTAGATAATGACTGCCTAAAGAAGTTGAAGAAACTTAAAAGAGAGAGTTACACGTCACAAAGAAATGCGTGGACAGGAGCAAAGCTCGAGAAGCAGACAAAATCCAAGGCCTAAGTGTGCAGACGTTCACCAGGTTCTGAGTTCCATGGAGTGACAACAGTCAAATGAAACGTTTAAAAAGAGCGATTTGCACACGAAAAAGAAATGTAAATACAAGACACCAGGAAAAAAGCTCGAGAAGCATACAAAATCTAAGCCTCGAGTGTGCATTCACCATGTTTTGAGTTGCATGGAGTGACAATAGCCAAAATGAACACTCAAAAAGAATGATTTACACGTCAAAAGAAATGTATGTACAAGATACCAGAATAAAAGCTCGAGAAGCAGACAAAATCTAAGCCCCAAGAGTGTAGACATTCACCATGTTTTGAGTTGCATGGAGTGACAATAGTTAAATTGAACATTCAAATGTGTTGGCAGAACTAGGGGTAAAATTTGTAATGCAAAATTTCACTGGCATTTACAGGAACAAACAAGTCACGTCAAGAGAATATAGGCAGTAGAGAAAGAGCAACATAACCCGTGTGCAGCATATGATCAGTCCATACCTCTGAAATTTCTTGTCCTGGCATCAGCTGCATGATTTGCCTTGGGGTGTATCCAATCTCTCGCATTGTCAGTTGGAATTCGCTTCCTGGCTGAAGACAGCGAATAGCGAGCTCGGCTAAGTGAAATGCAGTGTCAGGAGGAGTAGATATATTTGAGTTGGAATCCATCATCGTGTCAAGTTCAGCGTAGTGGAGATCCGTTTCTTAACCCACTTCACCTGAGTATTCTGCAGATGGTCCTGTCTGTGCTCATCAAAAGGCAAGTGTCACAGACCGATTGAACCTCTGGACCGTGACACAACCCTGATATCATCTCAACCAGGAGAACACCATAGTCATATGCATTTTACTTCGAGTGTGCCATCCCTGTTCCATCAACTATGTAAAAATGCGTTCACATCGAACCAAACAAGCTAGAGTTGAAAGACTTGCCAACATAGATGTACAATGCAAACATTGATGATTGATGACAAAGTAGAGCTTAAACAGGTTATCAAAATATTAGGCAGCTACATGTTCCATTAGAATCTTCAAGAGCTAGGCTCTTCACCGCAATTTCCGCATCAAAAGGAAAGCCCAATATCTTGACTTTATGGGACTGTACAGACACTGAACTCACTACATTTTAGCTGACAAACCTAGTGGGATTCTAAATTATACTACTCTCAATTTGTGCGAACATCTTATCCTACCATAAACTGTTTACAGAATTAAAGTGACTTCTATGAATTAAACGGATTTTGAAACATATCCATTCTTCTGCTGTATGCTGACAATCTCAAGAGAAAGGAAGGACAGGGACTAAAACCACAGAGAAAGTAATACGTTGTAACGGAAAGACTAAACCAAAATGTTGACTGAAACCACAAAATGAGGACCAAAACAAGAAATAAAGATATGGGCATATTCAGGATTCTATTCCCTCAGAAGAGTGTCAATAGGTATGCATGAAGAGGCACGAAGTACGTTTCCACGTGCAACATATTATTAGGGTAAAGAAATTGACAGAATAGAAGGCTTAAATATAAAGCTGATCATGATACTCACATTGTGGGCATTGCTTATATTTGTTCTCTTTATTTGGACAAGTTGCTGAAAACAATGCGAAGCCTCTTTCTCATTTCGGTATAAGCAAGAAATTCTTTGAATGACGTATAAAGGGACTTAGCCAGCTACAACCTCAGTTGACGTCGCTTCAAGTTTAAATCAACTCATCTGAATCAACTTCTGCATTTCACAAGCCAATTTTTCAAGCATCCTTCCCACCATAACAAGATGATCTGTCATGACCGAAGCACTAAAATCTGTGTCTGTATGTGGATCTTTTGTCTTCTATTCACTTAGAGTTTCACCAAGAATGTCAACCGAATTTTTTAGGTAAGACATTAAGATCGTTGCACAGTTTTCACATGGAAAAATCATGACAGATTCCTTCAAATGATTATAGACGACTGACAAGATAGTAAAACGAATTTGTGTTTTATCTGTCTTTCTGTTCCGCCACTTAAGCGGGAAACTTGAAAGATTAAGGACAGAAGATGAAGACTAAGCCAAAGCAGAAGACGAAAAGGGAAAACCACATGTCAGATCATCTAGTATCATTTGGAGGATTTTTTTCCTTCAACACAATATTCAGTTAAAATATGATTCAATGCCGTGTAATTACAAGATGCCACACATAAGAGATTAATGCTTTCCTTTAGCCAAGATCCTGGCCCTGCGCCTGAACCTACTGCTATCCAAATACTCATCATAGAAATTACGAGGTAGCTAGATTCACACTTTTGATGGGAGAATAATAATAATTCGAAAAGAATCTAATCAACGCAGCGGAATAAAATAACATCCCCTCTTGTGTAAACCTAATAGGAATCGATATAGTAGAGTAAAATAAATACTAAGCACGCGAACCCAAGATGATTTTTTACATGGAAAGACCTCATCGATGTGAGGAGATAAAAAACTGCGGGACGAGTCCACCCGAAATTCTTCACTATCAACAAAATTGTTCTTCTCTAGCAAATACTAGAGGTACATAGCAGCAAACACCTCAAGAATATAATTCTTGGAAATACACATGAACTTCACAAGAGATTAAGGATAAATCTGACCAAAAACGCAGATTTTGATCAATCCATGAAAAACCTGATGTATAGAGCTTCAAACAAAAATCAAACCATTCAGATTCGATAAAATTGCATCACAAACATGCTGACAAAATTTCAGCTCAATCGGACCACGAATCGACCTCCGACACCAGCTTGATGTAAATCGAATATTGCCCCAAACCCCAAATTTTTGCTTTATCTTTTTCTCTTATTGTTTCCTTTTCTGCGGCTACCTCTTTATATAAATAGTGAGAAACCCTATTTCCTCATATAACTTATTATATGGGCTCAAGCCCTTTTTGGACTTGCAACTCATTGGGCTTCATCCACATATGAGTGAACCTATCTAACAAATCTCCCCCTCACGACAATGTGAAGGGATTCACCATCCCTACTATCAATCAGCAATATTCAAGCTTTTCTCTTGGTAGAGTACTCGTCATCATATTAGAGCCATTATGATCTATATGAATTTTCTCAAGTTCTAACAACTTTTCATCTATAACATCTCTTATCCAATGATATCTAACATCAATATGTTTCGATCTAGAATGAAGAGATGAATTCTTACCAAGATGAATTGCACTTTGATTATCACAAAATAGCACATACTTCTTTGCTTGAACCCAAGTTATTCTAAGAACTTCTTCATCCATAGCATCTCTTTACTAGCTTCAGTCACTGCAATAAATTTAGCTTCGGTTGTAGAAAGTGCAACACACTTCTGCAATCTTGACTTCCATGACACAGCTCCACCCATAAAAGAAATCAAATAACCAGAAGTAGATTTATGAGTATCAATATCTCCTGCCAAGTCAAAATCTGTGTATCCAACTAACTCAATTTTCCCAGTCCTGAAACTGAGTTTCAAATTTGAAGTTCCCTGAAGATACCTCATAATCCACTTCACTGCATTTCAGTGCTCTCTACCTGGATTTGACAAATAGTGACTAACACTGCCAACTGCGTGCGCCAAGTCTGAACGTGTACATACCATCGCATACATTAAGTTTCTTATAGCTGAAGCATATGGAACACTTTCCATATCTTTCTTTTTCTTTATCAGTTGTAGGACTTTGCATCATATTCAACTTATAGTGGGCAGCAAGAGGAGTACTAACCACTTTAGCTTTGTCCACATAAAATTTCTGAAGGATCTTCTCGATATATTTCTCTTACGACAAAAATAACTTCTTAGCATCTCTGTCTCGGGTAATGCTAATGCCAAGAATCTACTTCGCCGAGCCCAAGTCTTTCATGGCAAAAGACTTGCTCAACTACTTCTTTAATAACTCAATTCTTGAAGTATTCCTACCAACAATCAGCATATCTTCAACATAAAGCAAGAAAATAATAAAGTCATCATCAAAAAAATTTTGGACAAACACACAGTTATCCGAGGAAGTTTTCTTATAGCCTTGTTTTGTCATAACTGACGCAAATTTCTTATACCACTGCCTCGGTGCTTGTTTTAGGCCATAGAGACTTTTCTTCAATTTGCACACATAAACCTCTTTCCCTTTCACTTTGAAACCCCCAGGTTGTTCCATGTATATCTCTTCCTCCAAGTCACCATGTAGGAAGACTGTTTTAATATCCATTTGCTCAATTTCCAAATCTAGGCTAGCTGCTAAGCCTAATACCACACGGATAGAAGACATTTTCACTACCGGAGAAAATATATCATCAAAATCAAAACCCTTTCTCTTACCGAATCCCTTAACAACCAATCTAGCTTTGTACCGTGGTTGTAAAGTATGTTATATCCACTTGTTCTTCAAAGCCCTTTTACCTTTAGGTAAATTCACCAATTCAAAAGTATGATTATCATAAAGTGACTACATCTCATCTCGCATAGCATCGAACCAATTGCTTTTGCACTCATCTTTTATTCCTTCTGCATAGCACTCTAGTTCACCTGCATCAGTCAATAATACATACTCATCTTCAGAATACCTGGTGGGAGGTCGTCGGTCTCTAACAGATCTTCGAATTGGAACATCCAGTGGAACATCTAATTAAGCCTCTAGTTCGGGAATAGTATTATATGTTTCAACATGTTCAGGAACATGTGCGTTATTTGGAACATTGACTTCCTGCTGCTCTTCATCAACCTATGTAGGAATATTTGTAAGAGAAACCGGATCCAAATCAACCAAATTATCACTAACCTATGGCGCTAAAATCATCTCTACTTTCTCAATATCCTCTATTGTTTGATCTTCCATAAACACAACATTTCTGCTTCTTACAATTTTCTTTTCAAGCGGATCATAAAATTGTAGCCAAGCATATCTTGTCCATAACCAATAAATATGCACTGTCGTGTTTTCATATCAAGTTTAGACCTCTCATCTTTGGGAATATGCACAAATACTTTGCACCCAAAGACACGCAAATAATCATAAGAAATATCTTTGCATGTCCAAACTCTATTAGGAACATCAAACTCTCAAGGAACGCATGGAGTAAGATTTAATACATGCACAACTGTACTTAAAGCCTCACCCCAAAAGGATCCAAGTAGCTTTGACTGTGAAAGTAAACATCTTACCCTTTCAACCAATGTTCTGTTCATTCTCTCAGCTAAGCCATTTAACTGAGGCGTCTTGGGAGGTGTCTTTTGATGTCGAATACCTTGTTGTCTGCAGTACTTATCAAAAGGTCCAATATACTCTCCCCCGTTATCAGTTTTGATGCATTTCAATTTATTTCCAGTCTGTCTCTCAATTGAAGTTTGAAATTGCTTAAAAGCATCTAACACTTGATTTTTAGTTTTCAATGTATAAATCCAAATTTTCCTTGAAAAATCATCTATGAAGGTAACAAAATAAAGAGAGCCACCAAGTGATTTTGTTTTCATAGGACCGCAAACATCATAATGCATTAAATCCAATATACCTGACTTTCTTGAAGGAGGGGAGCTTTTAAATGCAACTCTGTTTTGTTTTCCTGCTAAACAGTGAGCACACTTCTTTAGCGCTGAACTTTTCAATCCTGAAAGGAGCTTCTTCTTGGCCAATATTGACAAACCCTTCTCACTGATGTCACTGAGCCTCTTATGCCATAGCTCAGCTGCATCTTCGCTATCTACTGCATTAAGTTTGTCTGTAGACAACTTTGCCTACATAATGTATAACGAATAATATTTTTCACCACTAGCTACAACAAGAGAACCTTTGGTGAGCTTCCATTGACCATCACCAAGGTGCTGCAATACCCCTCATCATCCAACTTGCTTTTGTAGAAATCAAATTCAAGCGGATATCGGTATATGTTTAACATTATTCAATACTAACCTTGTGTCATTGCTGGTTTCTAGGCACACATCACCGATGCTTACAGCTTGAGCTAGTCCATTGTTTCCCATCTTCACAGATCCGAAGTCACCTGACCTATATGATGTAAAGAAATCCCTACGAGACATAGCATGAACGGATGCACCACTATCAATTACCCAACTGGTCTCATGAGATACAAAATTCACCACATCACCATCAAAAATAGTGAGAAAGTCTTCTTTAAGTGCAGCGACATGATTGTCATCACTGTCATTATCACTTTTCTTCTCTTTACCTTTCTCCTTTTGTTTCTGCCTTTTTAATTGGCGACAAAACCTCTGAATATATCTCTTCTGATGACAATAATGTCACTCAACATTAGCAAATTTATTATACTTACCTCTGCTTTTGTCTCGACTTTTATCTCTATTTCTCGAACCTCGAGACTCACTTCTCCCCCTTTTCTCAACAACCAAGGCATCAGAATGTGAAGAGGAAGATCCCTGTATCTTTCTTCTCATCTCTTCATTCAAAATACTACTCTTGGCCAAATCCATGGTAATTGTACCATCCAAGGCAGAATTAGACAAAGATGTTCGGAACGTCTCCCATGAGTCTGGCAAAGTACCAAGCAACCATAGTGATTGTATCTCATCATCAAACTTGATTCCCATCGCAGCCAACTAATTTATAATTCCTTGAAAAGAATTTAAATGATCAGTCAAACGAGTACCATCATGATATATCCGAGCCATTATCTGTTTTATCAAAAATAACTTATTATTTCCAATCTTTCGAGCATATAACTGTTCGAGCTTATCCTATAAACTATGTGCATGTGTTTCCTCAATAATATGGTTCAAAACATTATCATCTACCCACCGCATGATATAACCACACACTTGACAATGAAATATAGACCATTCAACATCAGTTTTATTATCTAGTTTCTCCTCAGCAAATACAGGCAAATAAAAATCTTTCACATATAAAAGATCTTCCATCTTCCCTTTCCAAATATGATAATTCAAACTATTCAGTGTAACCATTCTACTCGTATTCGTTTCCATTGTTTAACACAAGGTAGAAAAATCAAGCAATAACCTGATACTCTGATACCACTCTAATGGGAGAATAATAATAATTCGAAAAATATCGAATCAACGCAATGAAATAAAATAATCTCCCCTCTTGTGTAAATCTAATAGGAATCAATATAGTAGAGTAAAATAAATACCAAGCACGCGAACACAAGACGATTTTTTACGTGGAAAAGCCTCCTCGATGTGAGGAGATAAAAAACCACGAGATCGGAGTCCACCCGAAATTCTTCACTATCAACAAAATTGTTCTTTTCTAGCAAATACTAGAGGTACATAGCAGCAAACACCTCAAGAATCTAATTCTTGGTAATACACATGAACTTCACAAGAGATCAAGGATAAATCTGACCAAAAACGCAGGTTTTGATCAATTCACAAAAAAACCTGATGTATGGAGCTTCAAACGAAAATCAAACCGTTTAGATTCAATAAAATTGCGCCACGAACATGCTGACAAAATTTTAGCTCAATCGGACCACGAATCGACCCCTTCGACGCCAGCTTGATGTAAATCAGATATTGCCCCAAACCCCAGATTTTCTGCTTTCTCTTTTTCTCTTGTTACTGTTAACTTTTCTGTGGCTACCTCTTTATATAGATAGTGAGAAACCCTATTTCTTCATATAACTTATTATATGGGTTCAAGCCCTTTTTAGGCTTGCAACTTATTGGGCTTCCTCCACATAGGAGTGAACCCAACTAACTTTAGCATATAGAGAGACCAACCACACTATTCTTCAGCAAATATGGAACTGGCATAGTGCTTCTTGCCGCCCGCCCGGCAAGTGACTCGGCAATATTGGAAACTTCATCCCGTTGACTGCAATCAGTCTCCATAGAGCTGTTGAGAATAAGTCTCAAGTTTGAGCCTCTAAAGAAAATTTGATCCAAGTACATTACCTAGTCTTAATAGGTTTTCTAGTCTGAACGTTTCCAAGTTGAATGGTTTCCTAACAAGAGGTTTTCTACTTTCAATACAAATATTATTTAAATATAGGAGATGGATTTCCACTTGGTAGACACACAATAAAGCAAACACGAAGATTTTTAGGATTTTCTCTCAATGAGTTTTGTGAGTTAATTCCTTGTAAGAAATTGTAGGATAACACCAGTAAATTTGCTTTGGGTCTAATTGGGAGCTGGGGTACACGTGGATCGAGTGTATACTCTTTGAGTGGCCCTTTAAATGAATGGATCATATTCAATAACCAATAACAATTTAACACATCACTCTGTATATCCAATTTGTAGATGTGTTTAGCATTCATTTTATTTTTAACTGAAATGGGGATAGATCCCTTTCTTTTAGAGAGAAATTATCATATCAACACACGTCTCTAAAGTGAAAAGATAGATGAAGGAGGAGGCGCTCTCTAACTCATTAAATGATACTAATCAAGGTAGGATCATACCAAAAAAAAAAAACAAGGAAAATTTTGTCACATAGGCATTCACGCAGCTCTATGTTGGATTAACCTACAAGTGGGATTTATTTTTAAGGATGAGATAAATTTACCTCAATCACAACATAATCAGAATTTGATTAGAAGAATCAATGAGCAACACTTAGCAAATATTCAACCTAGTGGTCCCATTCTTCTACTCTTTTTTCCAGAGTTGATAATTATTCAAAGCTTTTACCTTGACAACAAAGAAGAGGCCAACACAATGCTTTATTACTAACCTAATTGATCCTGATTTGACATTGGAAATATATCAATAACTGAATAGTTTTATCTTTAAATACTACATATTTGATGTCATCCAAAAATTGATTTTCTTCCCCATGAGTTCTAGCCTCAATAAGAATTTAAGTTCTTATTGTTTGTTCACATGTTAGGATATTGATTGTTGACACCTAAATTATGCCCTTTTTTTATTTAAGACTTAATCACATAGAAAATTAAGAATTAGTCTTTAAAAAATATAAAAGTAAAAAGTAAAGTAAATAATTTTCATTAAAATGTATCTTGTTTCAATTAAATTGCATCACAAATAAATATTAGGAACGTTTGCATTATTAGAATTAAAAATTGGAAAGAAAAATAACTTTTAAAAATAACTTTAAAAAAAATTAAAAGAAAAAAAAAAAAAAGCAGCCAAGCTAAGCTAGGGCCAACCTTAGCCCAACCCCTCATTTTTCCCTTTTCTTTCTCCCCACCTAGGCCAGCCCATCCCTTTTCTTCTTTTTTCTTTCGCCGGCCCAACCTCACTCTCCTCCTTTCCCCTCTCTTGGATGCTTGTCGAACAACAAAGGAGAGAAGGATGGGGTAGAGGACAAAAGGATGGGGCTTTAGCGGGCATAAAGGAGAAAATATTAGGAACGTCTTGTGTGCCAATGAGGCAAATAAGAAGACCCTTGAGAACACGACACGTGTCGTCTGCGGGACTTAAATTGTTAGATCTCTCTCTCTCTCTTCTCTCCTCTCTCTCTCTCCCTCTCTCTCTCTCTCTCTCTCTCTCTCTCTCTCTCTCTCTCTCTCTTCTCATTGCATGTCTAACACCCTTGCATGCTCTCTCTCTTCTACCTCCCCTCCATACTCTCTCTCCTCTCTCCCCTGTAGACCTCTCTCACTCAACTCTCTCTTTCTCCGTTGCAGAAATGCCATCTTTTGCAACTTTTTCTTCAGCCAAAAAGAATTCCAGCATCACCTAGCAGACAAGAAGAGAGGAACAAAAACAATCGTTTCTAGTATTTCTCTATTCCTACCTAAAATTTGTTCAAGTTCCCACTTCAACTCCGATCGTTGGTGTGGCATCCCAAAATTCAAGGCAACCTCTAGATGTATTAAAGCCTATGATTAGGTAATGAAATTACCCTTGATTTATGCTTTAGTCATTGGTTTTCTTTTAAGACTGAGTGATTTATTTTGTGTTCATGAGTTATTAAAATTAGTATTATAGGATAAATTAATAAGAAGAATTTATTCTTGGCTATGCACCTCATAGATGTAACCCCTATAGTTTAAATGCTACAAGATTTATGGCCATATGAAATTGAGAATTTGAAATCTATAAAAGCGAGAATTAAAAATGAATTATTAAAAGTGAAAATGGGATTTATTAAGATTAAACTTTAGGCCCAAGGGTATTGGACCTAAAGTGGGCCAAATTGGCTTGGCCCATGAGGCCCATGAAGAGGGCTGCCGTCGACCACAAGGGGGGAGGAGCCAGCCCAAACCTTCAAGCCCATCATGCATGGGATTTGCCAAGTGGCAAAGAGGAGGCTTCATCTATTGGTCTATAGTTTCCATGACACTATATTAACTTGATTTGGAACTCAAACTAACTTAGTCACCTTGAGTTTAAGGGGATGATAAATGAAGATTTCTTTAGGATAATTTCCTTGTTAGAAATGATTGTAATATTTATATTGATTATTCCTATTTCTCAAGATTACACGTACATCTCACGAATATAGCACGTTTGTGGCACAAATGTTGCACATATATCTCCCTTTGACGTATTCTTTATTAAAATATATCAAAATATATAAACATTCAAACTTTTGCAATATTCTCAACTAGATCAATCAATATGGGTGTTCATTAAAAGTTCATGATCCTTCTCTTTTTGCCTCTTTCGTTGTCTCAGACATTTTCTAGCTAATCCTTTAGTGATATGAAATAGCCAAATGCTTTACCCACAACCATGTGAGTACTTCTTGACTACCAACCCTAACCAGAGCCCTTTTTAGCGAAAATCTCATTTCCTTAAGGCCTCAATGAAAGTCAGCCCCAAGACGACTCAACTCGCCCAAACCAACACATGCTTGCTAGGACCCAAGTGCCGTAACGAGCATGAGAAGACTACATGGGCCAACTGCCTCTAGCTTTACAAGCACTTGACCCTTTGCTTGGATTGCACCATTAACCATTAGTGCACTAATAGGGCTTAGCACTACCTTGACAAACCTTGAGACTTGTTGGGACAAGTTCGTCAAGCTTGGCGTCTCGATGAATGTGTGGCCCTTGATGTCTAATAACAATCTCTAAGTTCATAAGCAATGCTTTGTCCATAAACTATGTACCCTACATTATGCCAAACTACACTAATGAGTTCCCCACATGGGTGAGGCTAGGGAATCGGAAGCTCCAACAAACTTTATCCTTGGCATGTAAGGCCAACATGTTGGTGCTCCAAGATGGTTCAAGGAACTACAAAATGATTAGCAAATCTGTAATGAAGCATCAAAGCGATCTGGCATAGCAAGGTATATATGATTAGCAAATCTGTAACGCAGCATCAAAACGATATGGCATAGCAAGGTATATTATCGATAATAAGGCTAGTATGTATAGGTTGTCGTGGTGACGAATTCATCTACCAAAAGACATCACTTTCCGGCACACCATCGATGCAACAAATCACCAAATAGTTGCTTTACGTTCTAGCTCTAACCTCTTAGTCTACCATTGATCTAGCTTTGAGGGTTACCATGACACCCTTTATGTTCATCCTAAGCAACGGTTTTACAAAGAGTGCGACATCTATGGCACCATTAATTTATCTTTGGAATTGCTATAGTCATTCCCTAAAACTGTAACTTCCATGCTAGAAAACCCTATACATTCACTGCATAGACCAAACCGACCCCAACCTGAATATAGACATCTCCATCCATAAGTGCAAAGTCACCACAACTTCATACCTAAATCTGATTAAAAGCTCTATCAAGATGTACCTTGGAAGGCCATGGCAAAAGTATTGAAGAAATGACAATTTTCATGAAGTCTTATCTTGATAGCCTAAATAACTCGAATGATTGGTTGGAGTGACATGGTGACTTTGCCCTTATGTCTTTGTACTATAGAGAGTATATGAACATGGGCCCCAGGTCATTAACCGAAAATGGGGTCAAGTGGGCTGGTTACCATGTCATCACAAGCACAATAGAGGCTTCAAAGTTCCTTGCCAATGGCATGCCTGATACATCTAGCCTTTAAGCTTTGTGTGACATCCTAATTTTCCAATTCTGTTTTCGATTGAATGAGTTGGGCTTTTTATCAAAGCACCTATAGTTCTTTTCTTTGAGCTAATCACTCATGAGATAACTCATCTATCAGGTGAACCCGTTTAGGAATTTAAACGCAATAGACTTGAGAATTCGATCAGAAATCAACTGCTTGACCGTGCTAACCTGCAAGAGTCAATATGACACCGTGAAAATCAATAAAAGATCAGAGATAGGTCTGTTCAACTAAGGTGTGTGATTAAAGTGTGGGTGATAACATCTAATTGCAAAATTCTCGTTAAACGGCACTAAACCGATTTCTCTATCATTTTTGTACCATATGCCCGTATTTGAAATCTCAAAATTTTTACGACAACCGAGAGTTGCCAATGTATCAAAGATCTATAATGTGGCTTGAAAATAATCGACCACGGGTCAAATGCGCTAAAATTCCTAAAAGCTACCTAATAGGTTAGAATACGCTAAAATCGCATCCAGTTGAAATTAACCGCGAAATTGAACCCGATTTCAGAAATTAAAAATTCTGTCATATCACAATTTATTTTAGGAACGTCAATTCATCCTCCGAAGATTTTTTTTTTTTTTGCAAACCCGAATTTTTGGCGAAAAATCAAATTTATGCAATTTTGGACCGGAAAAATTAAAGGACCGTTTTTTGTCGCAGTTTTGGCATTCAAGTTGGACTAATTGGCAAGGAAAAATGTGGAATGTGATGTGGGCACTTTGGTTGAATTTATGGGCACCAATTTGAGTCCAATTTAGTTGGAATTGGATGAAATTGGAGGGGGAAATGTTCAAAATTCATAGGACCAAGAGGCTGCAACATTTTGGACACTTTGAATGGCTTGTTGAGGAAGTTTTGGCGTGCAAATGGCTGAGGATTGAGGCAGCCACAAGTGGGGGCCAAGCCATGAGTGTTTAGAATATTTTGTGGCCCCCCTCTTCAGCAGCTATATTCTTCTGCTTCTTTAGGCTTGCTTTATCCATTATTGTGTTCTTTCAGAACTTAAGAACCAGAGGAAAGCTAGCAACAGCCCGTAGACCGCCCCCTGCCGCCGTCATGCGCAGTTGTCACCCGTTCGAGCTGCTGCAAGCCGCTCGCTAGAGTCCTGCTGTCACGCTTGCTCCTACTCACATCCTCGCCGTCTAACGAAGCTAGGCCCACGTCACAGCCATCCTAAGCGACCTCCGTCGTCCAGGCCATTCGTCCAACCGCCGGAGCCACCACCGTCGCTCGCTTGGACCAGCTATAGCTGCCGCCATCCCACCTTGCTGTTTCCAATCGCTCGGCGAAGCCCCTTCGGTCCCTGGACAAAATTGAAGGCCAGCGGTGGCTGTTGGGCTTCGTGGCCCGTTTTAGGTCTCTTTCGAGCCTTGTTTGGTGTCATCGCAGGCTTGTGTCTCAACCACCTTGGCGTCGCCATTGCTGTGAACTCATCGGCCAGAAAAACTGGTGAGTTTGCTCACTAAACCTTACTTATGAGGTTAATGACGCTTAATGGGTGATTAAATTAAGTTAAGTGTGATTAGTATAAGTGTTAGCTTGTTTAGTTAAATTAGGTTAGTTAGATTAGTTAATTTAGTGGTTAGAAATGGTAGTTAGTTTAATATGCAACCTCGTAGTTATAATGGTTAGAATAATTTAATTAGTCTAATAGGTGGTTAGATTAGCATTATTAGGCATAAGTATGTATTTATTGATTTAATTTGTATTTATTTAATTAAGTTTGCTATTTATTTACTTATTTAATATTTTCCAAAAATTATACCGGGATAACCGGTGATCAGAATTTCGTGCTGATTACGGTAGTGTATTTAGTTTATGCAATTGAATGTTAAATTGTGCAAATGGAGTGGCGATTGTAATTTTGAGTATTTATTTCAAAATTGTGAAATTTTGGTATTTAATTAAAAAATACCGGGTGTCGGGTTTTGACACTGAAAATGATTTTTAATACTATATCAAATTGTGAGATTTTAAAATGAAATATATCAATTTTTAAAGTTCGATCTAACCATGTACCCACACACGATTATTTTTATCGGGTGTTTTTAGTACGAAGAAAATATGTCAAGTGCATTATCTTAATTAAGATATTTAAGTGTAATGCATGGTGTCCTTGGTTGGAATTGAATAATCGTGTGATGGTTAAGAGAACCCATCCCCGATGTGCGTCGGGTGAACGATGCCCCTATATGGAATGCCCTAGTAATGGATGCCGAATCGCGGTAAAAGCCGGACCGAAGCTCCTTCGGGAATGCTGTCCTCGATGTGTGTCGGGTGGGCGTTGCTGTGCTCAAAGGATGAGGTGAAGCTTGGCTATGCTAGAGGACCGATGTGCGTCGGTTAAAACTGCCTGTTTAGATAGTAGTCAATTGGAACACGTGATTGATTGAGATAGACAGGTCGGATTATGGGAAAAAATCGTGTGACACGAAATATGACGTGTCATAACGATTTGGCCCTATAATAGGACCCCTGTGATTGATTGAGATTAAGTAAGATGTTCCAATTAATGTGTGCATTTATTATATGCATCTGTGATATGAATTGTACTAACGTATAGGAAGGAACTGAGGCGATGTGAGTCTTCTGTGATGTATGGTTAGACTATCTCTAGACGTATTTTCTTCCTAATCGGGGTTTAGGGGGTGAACTTGCTGAGATATTGTCTCACCCCGTCATGAGCTTAACATTTTCAGGTCCTTAGATGGTGGTCCCTTCGGTTCATTTTAGACAACCTCGGGGAATTTCTAAGTGGAGTATAGACGCTCCTGTCCCCAAGAGTCACTGGATCGATGAGCTTGTTGTGACCACTATCTAGGTCAATGAGGGCCTACCTCAAAGGTTACCTCATCGATTCAAGGCGTGGTTTCACCATGGGCTTAATGGGTATAGGGAAGGTCCCCTTCAGGGTTTTGATATCCCCATCGTTGTGGTCAATGCCACTCCAAGCGAGGGTGCAATTGACCCTCCTGATGGAGTTGTGGAGAACCCGAAGCCCCTGGAGCTTGTGGAGATGGAGTCCTAAGGATCGGCAAATGTATCCGACTAGTAGGTCGTAGGACAGCTTCTTTTTAAAAGCCGATCTTTTTATAGACTTTTGTATATAAACCTAGTGTGTTTATAAAAAGTGTTTTGTGAAAATTTTATTCTGCTTTTCTATCCCATATTTGTGTTGTCTGGAGATTTATTATATGCTTCCGTATGTGCAATAAAATGAATTGGTCGGTGACGCATCTTGGGACGTTACAATTTTATTGACCACCGAGGGATGTGCGTGTGCTCGAGGTTCAGGCATGACATCCTGTCATGCCTCAATCCTCGACCACGTGCCATCCCTTACCTAGTTGATTAATAGCGACGTCCTAAGATGCATCGCCTACCCTTTTTAATTTAATACACATGCGAAAGCATATAATAATCCCCAGATAATAAAACACTTGAGATAGAAAAATAGGGCCATCGTTTTCACATCTGAAAATCATAACCACACTTTTCATACAAACACACAACATAGTATTTTACAATACTATTAACATATGTTTGATCTAACACCTATCCACAATTACACAGAGTTCGCAAAACGGGATGGGATCTCAGTCTTCATCTGAGTCGTACTCGAGATCATCATCCCGATCCTCCTCAAATTCCTCTTCACTGAGCTCATTTTCTTCCAACTCATCATTTTCTCGTGGCTCCTCTTCAAGCTCTTCCAACAGGTAATCCTCCTTGGTTCCTCCTCCTCGGTTCCTCCTCCTCAGGCTCTTCTACCTTTGGCCATTCCCACTCCTAATTCTTCTCTTGCCTCTCCTCTTGCTCGATTATCTCCCCTTCTTCTGGCATACTCTAGTTGGAGTCTACTATTGATGGCTGGGGGGAGTCGTGATCAGTCTTGAGCTTAGGGTCTTTTGCATCCACTACCGACCCGTCCCTATGATCAGTCATACCCTTCTCGAATGCTTCCTCTAGGACGAACATAGGCACATCTTCTTCAAGCATGGGACCCTCCTTTCGCCCGTCATAATACTCACGATACCATGACCGGTGCTTGTGGGGCCTCAAGGCGTCCTTATCCATACAACCCAGACAGTTGACTGAAATAGGACATACTCCAGTCCTTTAGGGTGAGCATGAATCGAAAAGTGGGTTTCTATCTCGGTGACTTCCTCGGGTATACCAAAATGCCTAAGAGGACGAGGAGGTAGAGGTGCTGCCATCTAGGAGCCTGAAATGATATCCCACAACCGGGATGAGACTACGTCTCAGCAAGTTCTACCCCCTAAGACTCGATTAGTAAACTAATACGCCATCCGGGCTGCCTATGCACTCACGGGTCAGAGTACTTACCTTGACTTCAGATTCCACCTGCATATTAGCACAGTTCAAATAGGCACCCAATTAGATCGCATCATCGATCAATCGACATAATCGATTACATGTCAGCATTACTTTTCCCCGATCATCTCAACCCATACTATGCATTTTACAAGATAGTATACTTAGTTACTGAGCCACGCGCATTCTCTAAGGCGCCATTTTCGCCAAGGTGAGGTACTTAATCACCGAGCCACATGCATTCTCTTAGGCATCTCATATGCCACGGCAACGTACTAATCACTGAGCCCCATGCATTCTCTAAGGTGACTTATTCACCAAGGCAATGTATCAATTACCGAGCATGTGCATTCTCCAAGACGATATACCAAATCACCAAGCCACGTGCATTCTCTAAGGCACCGTTTTCGCTAAGGTAACGTACTAAATACCGAGCCACGTGCTTTTCCAGGTGATGTATATACTTTATTACTCATGTGAATTCTCTAAGGTGACTTATTCACCAAGGCAACCTATTTGGTTATCGAGCCACGTCTCACCACTTTCTTTGTCACCCCTTTATACAGCTTTTTAGATTTCAAAGGCGCTGTAGACCCACGCTCGGTCATTTCTAAATCAATTACTGAAATTGAACAACTTATAATAAAATCCTAAAATTCACAATTAATTCAATTCATCAAAAAATAAAGCTCAATTAAATAAACGGATTGCACCACGACAATTAGCATAAAATTCTGGTCGTCGGCTATCCCCGCCTAATTTCTGAAAAATAATTAATTCATTCATTCATTTCAAAAATTATTAAATAAATACAATAAATCCAATTTATGCTCGTAATGCCTAATTGAAAGCCGAGACGAACTGAGAAAATCCCGAGGTTCGTTCAATAAATACTATAAGCTCTCTACTTGCTAATAACTAAGTCTAACCACCTAACATGCATCATTAAGTCACTAATTTAATTATTCTAAACTAATCTAACCACTTAAACATGCTTAATTAACACTAATCAACCCTTAGGCATCATTAGCAAACTAAGCAATGATTAGTGAGCTAAACGCACCCGATTAACAATCCGTTTGGATCGAATCACTGGGAACATCGTAGGGGACGTTTATCTCCAAAGCGAGCCTCGAGTTTGGGGCCCGGAAACACCTCAAAACGGCTCTTGAAGTGGTTGTGAAACCCACTTGCTAAGTTGCTGGTCTTGGCTGCAAAATAGGAGGAAATGAGCTGGTTTGGCGCGGTGAGGCTCGGGAAGGGCAAGTTGTTGCTCGGCGAGGTGCACGGCGGCTCCCTCGGCAGCTCATAGTGGCTGGACAGAGGCCGTACAGACACGGCTAGGCGAGACAGGGCGGACGGCATGCGGCTAGGCGACAAAGGTGTGCAACAATGGATGGCGTCCAGGCGATGGTGCGGCTAGTGGTGGCTGCTCCGACTCCAGGCAACACCAGCTGCTATCCTCTGCTTCTCAACTGCTGGTTTTCACACAAATGGAGGGGAAAAGAAGAAGTGTAGCCAGCCAAGAAGAGAGAGAGAGAAGATAAGAGAGAATGGGAGACAAGGGCCCCATTGGCCTTGTTTTTCCAATGGTTTGTCCCCCAAAGACTTGCCCAAGAAGTTAGCAATCCATGGCTGTGAATTGGCCACCAACACTTCTCTCACAACTTCCCAAATGGTCCAAAATTGCTAGAAATGAGGGGCACAAGAATTTTGGCACAGCCTTCACTCAATTGGACACTTAGATTATCTCAAATCAATCTCATTTGGCCTCCATAATTTCAATTGACATCTCAATGCCCCCATTGATAATTTTTCTCACCTAAGAATCCATCTTGCTTTCCAATTTTGCAATCAAAATTAATCCCCGACTTGATTTGCACAAAACAGTCCTAAATCGACTTTTTCCTAAAAAGTCTCAGTCGTCAGAAAAATCTTCTGAGATTGCGTCAACGCTTTTAGAATTTATTGTGATATTATAGAATCAGACTTGAATTGGCGGTTAATTTCCATTTGGTGCGTTTTTAGCATGACCCAAATTATCGGGTGGTTTTCAGAACTTTTTAGGGCAAATGACTCATGGTCAATTTTCTTCGAGCCACACTGAACCCACTTGACTCAATGGCAACTCTCGATTATCGTGAAAATTTTGAGGATTCAAATATGGACATAGAATACCAAAACAACAGTAAAATCAAATTAGTGTCAGTCGACGAGAATTTCCCAATTTAGTGGAGTCACCCACGATCAGCCACACATCTCAATCGAACCGACCTATCTCGATCTTAAATATATTTTTAACTGTGCCGTAGTGGGCTCTAAAAATGAGCACGGTCGAGAAGCCGATTCCTGATCGAATTCTCATGTTTATTTGCCTTAAAGTCCTTAATAACTTCCCAAAATAGTCTAGTTATCTCGATAGTAATCAGCTCTAAAAACAACCCTATAAGCGCGTCAATGAAATGCCTGGTTTATAAAGTAGAAAACATGACTAAAAATCTAAGATGTCACACATCCTCGCTCGAAGTGGTATCAAAGCTGGTTAATAGTTGGAGTGATAAAGTGCGATGAATTATGGGATAGTTAATAGGAACAACCTTTATTTTATGTCGATACATGTGATTGATAGCTGTTTGATAGATTGTTTTGTGGAGATCACTTAGTTTCTAATTCTGTATTGAATTGGGAACAGGTTCTATAGAAAATCTATATAATGAGTGATTAAGAGCAAAGGATGCCTAGAAAGAGGATCATAGGACTAGTGACTTAGGGGAGGACGCCGACAAGAGTTGGTACCCGAGGTGTTTGTGGTATAACATAAGAAAGCCAGTGCAAGTGGAGTAGTACCGCCTCTAATCGGTGCTAGGGTAGCAACACCTAGCGATCCGAGAATTGCTGGGATCGTTCAGGCACTTGAGACACTTGGGAATCTAATGGAGCAGCAGGCCTAGAATCAAGCCGCAGCCATTACCGCCGCCGCCACAGCCGCTGCTATTGCTACCGTCGCCGCTGCTACTGATGTCGCTACCACAACTGCACTTGCCGAGGTTCCACCTAGGAACGTGGTTGTTGAGAGGTCGATGCACAAGCTCGTAGAGTAGTTCTTGAAGCTAAATCCACCGAGGTTCACTAGTGTAGGAGATCCAGAGGCTGCAATACTCTAGATCCAAGACTTGGAGAAGACCTTTGCACTGCTGATGTGCACTGAGGAGAAGAAGGTTGTCCCCGGCGATATCACCCGTAGGTAACACAAGTACCTAGTGGAGGGCCACCAGAGGCAGAGTAGTCTGAGAATGTGTGGTTCCGGTGTGGAACGCCTTCCTTGGAGCCTTTAACGGCAAGTATTTCTTTGGTAGCGCAAGGATCTAGCACCTTTATCAAGGGATGCTGATAGTGGACCAGTATGAGGCCAAATTTGCAGAGCTGTCACAATATGCTCCCAAATTGGTGGAAGATCAGGAGGACAAAGCTAGAAGGTTCAAGAATGGCCTCAAACCAGAACTGAAGAATCCACTGGTGCCACTTGATCTGAAAGATTATGATGAGTTTTACAAACGAGCCCAATTGATAGAAAGGCATTTGAGTGAGCAAGCTACCACATTTGGGTCGAGGTTTAGCTCGAACAGAGATAGAAACCAGTTTGGGAAGGCATTTGAGTGAGCAAGCTATCGTTGGGGCGACCCCGGGGGCGGCGGCCTTGGCCGAGCCAAAGCTAGGCTAGGGCCACCAATCCTCACCGGATTCGGGCGAGGGCCACGAGCCCTCACCACACGTCGGCGGGGTCACCGCCCCTAGCTAGGGCCCGCGACCTCGGCCGAGCCTCCCCCTCCGTCGCCGGCCCTTCCCGGCGACGACGACCGAGGGCCAGTGTCCTCGTCACCTCCCCCCCACCCCTTTTTTCTTTTTCCTTTTTTGTAATTTTTTAAATTTTTAAATTTTTAAATTTTTAAATTTTTAAATTTTTAAATTTTTAAATTTTTTTAAATTTTAAATTTTTAAATTTTTAAATTTTTAAATTTTTAAATTTTTAAATTTTATTTTTTTTAATATTAAAATTATTATTTTTAACTATTTTAACTAAATTTAATTTTAAATTTAATTTAATTAATTTTTTTTTTTACCACGTCAATCCAAAACGATGCCGTTTTTGCATTATTTGGCCACGTCGGCGTGGGAAAATGCCACATATGCAATTTGGTCGGATTTTAGCCGGATTGGCACTCAAGTGATCCATTTTACTCTAATTTTGACACTTAAGTATACATTTCGTAAGTTATGACACTTAAGTGTCTCTTTCGCAAATTATGGCATTTGAGGTGTACTTATCTCGAAGAATTTATGTATATTTCAATTTATATATTAAAGAAGAATATATTAGTCTATTTATAGGTTTTATTTGATAACTATTTTAAGATAATATCTCAATTAAGATATGTGTAATCAAAGGAAGATATATGTGCAATTTTAAGAGATACGGATAATCAACATAAATATCATAATTATCTCTAACATATAAAAAAATATCCTAGAAAAATCCCTAATTATCTCTAACATCCCTTCTCAAACTCTGACTAAAATCAAGTGAAATGGTTCCACAAAAACTTATTTCTTCATGTAATCAGAACTCAGTGGATCCAAGGTGGGACAGCGCATGGTGGCTCATAAGAAGATTACCAAAGCTACAACTATGGCATCAAAGCCATCCGGCACGGTAAGGCACATAATTTATATTAAGTCTAGAACGTAAAAAGAGAATGTTGAAGTTGGATCAAAATTGGGAAACATTGTGTTTGCAGATGATGGTATTGGAATAATCATAATTACCGGAAGTAAAAGTGTTTTTTCATGGCCAAATTTAGATCCGCATGAAAGTCGATTCGATGACCAATTAAAAGACCATACCATGTTTTTAATGACCAGATTTTTAGAGTAATCAAGAAAGAAATGCATAATTATTTATTTATTTTTTATGGGAGGGGTACTCAAGATGGAAAAGTAAGGCAGCTTAATTTCCTAGAACTATCCTATGGCTGATTGAAACTTAAGTCAACCTAATTAGTTGATCTTAAACAGTTCCATCTGCTGACGAATTCTCCCCATAGGATTCCTAAAACATTAAACAAACAGAATATCTATCAAACAGCGACTTAAGGCTCGATAATCTCGTGACCAACCCCATCCCTGGAAAGTTGGGGCAGCTCTGACGATTAGTCAGAAAAGCACCGATTTTCCGTCACCATAAGCGTCACTAAATCTAGCAGCTTCTTTCGTCACCCTACATAGGATCATAGCCTAGGACGATTTCAGGATAGAGAATTCAACCCAGGACACCAACTTGGACGTGACGGTTTTTGCCCATGACAAATGAATCTTATGATTAAAGTTGCCTTTGGATTGCTTTTAAAAGAATGCAATGATACTGATTTTAAGAATTAGTCCGATTCTTTCAGTTCATATAATTATTACATGAAGTGGGTCCAAATCATGAACGCAAGAATTAGAGAAAATGGTTGTATTTCTAATATGAGGCAGTAAAACAAGCATGGAGAGGTCCGTGTTTAGTTCGCGGGATACTTTTCCCTTTAGATTACACGTACAAGTAGACACACGCATGCTAATAATCTCTCTCATCTTGTGTCTCAACTATTTTTGGTGACAAATCACTTTCCATGCCAAGCAGTTGCTCTACATTCAATTCTGACTTCTCAGTCTTTTGTCAATCTGGCTTTGGGGTTATCAAAACACCCTTTTTGTTCATTTCGAGCAATAGTTCTATAGAGAGTGCGATATCAAGGCACCATTTACTTCATCTTTAGAAATCCTACCATTGTTTTCCAGAACTACAACATTTGTGCAAGAAACCGTCCTAACAAGGTCAATATCGTCATTGCATAGGGCCGGACTAACCCCAATCATAATAACCGCATCTCTGCCCACAAGTGTATAGTCATTGCAGCTTCAGACTTGACATCAGTCTAAAGTTCCGTGAAGACGTCCCTATAGAGGCCTTGAAGAATTAAAAATTGTTTTCATGAAGACTTAGCTTGATAGTCTAATTGACTTAGCTAGACAGCAGGACAGTGACCTTACCCTTAAAGACTCTTTACTATGGAAAGTATATGAACATGGGCCTCAGGTCATTGACCAAAATAAGGTCCTTGGTAGACCTCTTAAACGGGTGGATCAGGTTGGGTTTGGGTCAAGTCATAAATGGTCCAACCCAAATCGATCCATTTAACCCGTTCATGATCAATTTATTGTACTGTAAAATTTTTGACCTATACCCGACCTGACATATACCTGAACCATACCCGACCCATTTAAATAAACTTAAGAAAGCTTATTTCTTATATATATATATATATATATATATATATATATATATATAAATGATATTGCTAAAATAGTTTTATACGACACAAATTTAATGGACATTTTTTATAATTTTTAAAATATTTATTTTAAAAATCAGATTTTAATTATTTTTTGTTTTTTAAAAAATTAATTTTTTAATTGTTTTTTGTTTTTTAATATAATTTTTTAATTTTTAATTTTCTTTTTCTTTTTCTTTTTGTCCTTCTTTGGCTAGCCACCGACGACGACACGCCTAGTGACCGCCACCGGCGATTCTTGAGCTCACCCGCCACCGACACCAAATGAGCTCGAGGCTTGCTAGATCCAAAGAAGCTCAAGCTCACCCAACAACAAGCTCGAGCTTGCCTCTCGCCGGATCTAGCAAGGCTCGAGCCTTGCCAAACCGGCAAGCTCAAGGCTCACACAGGCCGGTAGCCTAATGATGGTCACAACCTGAGGAAGAAGAAAGAAAAAAAGAAAGAAAAGAAAACAAAATAAAAATAAAAAATTAATTATAATTTCGGCTTTTATAAAAACATATTTTTGTAAAGTTAAATAGAGAAGAGAGATATTGTGAGGTTTTGGGTGAAAATGGGTTCTAAATCCAACCCATTTAAAACCCACTTAAAACTTACTTAAGACCCACTTATCTTAAATCTTTAGTTTTTTTTTTTTTTGTCACCCTACTCTACGCCTACTTTACACTCACTCTCGAGACTTTTTTTTTGTCGGAGTCCTACTCTGGCGCTACTCTACACTCACTCTCGGACTTTGCACTGCCTCTTGCAGGCGTGGGAGTCGAAACCCGCTTCAAAACTTACTTGTCCCCACCCCATCCCCCCCTGAGAAGGTGGGGATTTGAACCCTCACCTCCCTTCCATGTTGGAAGGGTGGCCACCGCGAATCCCAGTGGTTTCTTAAATCTTTAGTTGTTAAACCCATTTAACTAACTTTTTCAAAAAACAAGTAACCCATATATGACCATTTTGCCACCTCTAGTCCTTAGGTAAGTCACCATCGTCACAAGCAAGATGGAGGTTTCGAAATTCACTATTGGGAACTTCATTGCCGGCAGCTCTTGGTTGCCCGCCACTGGCGTGTCTTGAACCTCTGTGGGTTAAAAATTCATCAATTTTATTGGAAGTTATAGCGGGCACTCTCTAGTCCAATTCTTTTTTCTTTCCCCGCTTCTTTGCTGCAAGGAAGTAATTTTACTGCTCAAGCAAAGAATATCTCAGATTGTTTAAAAACTCCGAATTCAAAGAACAATAAAAAGTTGACAAAACCATAAAATTCTTTTAATTTTCGGCATCAATTTTCATCTCAACTAATAGCCTATCTTAACATCGTGAACAAATCGAATTCTTTCAAGCGATTGGCATCCGTGTCCCTCGTCCATGGATCGTCATATTATCAGACTTTCTGAACAGGATTGCGCCTTCTGCGTTGTACCACCCGCTAAGCCTGAAGTAGCCTACAACAGTCAACTGTTTCATGCTTTTGTTCCACAACTAGCACTTGAAATTGACTACTAGTTCTCCATTTCTAGCAGCTATTGAAGATAAATAGGCAGGCCTGATTGGCGTATCACCTTCATATTTCACCCTGACTTTGGCCTAGTACAGCAACCACTTCTAATAGCTTTTCTCAACTTTAGATCGGATTTAGTATTGCAGCATCAAGAACACAATTCTTCTTAATAATTCTCTAAGAGGCAACATCACGACTTATCTGTTCCTCGCAAGACCTTATTTTCATTAATGGGAACAGTCTAGTTAGCTAAGAATTCTGGGATTGAATCCTCCTCGGTTACGGTTCAATAGTCTCCAAGAAAGCTTGCCGAAAACCAGCAGAAATCCCCAAATGCCCCCATATATAAGACAGGACAGAACACCCGAGTTGAAAAGATCAAGTTCAGGAGAACTTTTTTGCTTCAGTATCTCCCACTACTGCGCTCTATAGCTCTGTCTTGTCGAGGATTCGACTTCGAATTAGATGAGGCATAAAATGGATTAAGATGATCAAGCTTATCCGGAACCAAGGAAAAGATCCCCTCTCCTGGTAAAACCGTCGTTGAAAAGCGTTGGCAAGATAGAGGCGAGTTAATGCAACTGTTCGCCTCAAGAAGAGTGATCATGTCTAATAGGAAATAAGTCGGCTTGCATTGACCGAAACCAGTCGAACGGAAGTTCTTTTGGAGTGTCTGAACTCTTTCCGGTGGAAGGCATAGGCTTGGCCGGCGTGCTCAGCGGCGGTGGAGAGGAAGTTGCGAGTGTGCGCTGTGCTTGGAGTGTCTGCAAGTACGGAGTGTTCGGTAGACGAAGAAGAAGCGTGGAACTTACCGATGAAGACAAAATTGACCTTTTCCCACCCAGGGAAAGTTTGATTTTCCGCAGATGACTAGACAAAGAGTTTCTGCTGCACTTTCTGGAGGCCGAATTGACCTTCGAGATCCCTCCTTCTCTCGACCGGTCGGGCAACAATGTGGAGTGTTCCTTGAGTCCAAGAAGCTGCCCGTGAAGAGCCCCCGAGTCGTCGGAGTCAAAGTCCGAGCTACGGAGAAGTCTAACTCTCGCACGGAATCGACCGACACATCCACATGCACGTGCAAGTACATGGATATTAATAACATTAAATCACGCAATCATTGAATTTTTCTATCAAAAGGACAACAAAAGAAGCATAGGAGCGTTCTCGGGAGACGTTCTTAGGCCTTTTCGCTTATGGTCGTCTTGGAGAAAATTAAATATGTTAGGCACGAGCTATGAGACATCCGATCTGATTCTCTGGAAATTCCAAAGGGACAGTTCATTGCGCATAGCTGGACAATTTAATCCCATAGATTCACAAAAGTAACATTTGTGTCCGTTGCGTCAACGACGTGTTCCACAACACCTTTTTCGCAACCAATTGGACATTCTATGATATTGAAACGCAAGTTCCATGGAAGGTGGTGTAGCTGCTTCTCTCTTGTCACTGTTATATGCCCTCACTTCTACATAAAGGGGGCAGCCCAAGGCAACCGAACCACCCCAGTTCAACATCACCGATCTCAACTTCTCTTTCGCTTAATTCCACTTGGCAATACGCAAAATCCATCAAAATGGGTTTTCATCAGGTGATGATCCTCATCTTTTTCCCTCTTTTGCTATCTCAAACCATCTCTAGCTCTTCCTCTAGCTCTTCCTCTAGCGTTGTAAAATCATGGTGTGGGAAAATGCCTTACCCACAACCTTGTGAGTACTTCTTAACCCGCAACCCAAAGCAAACCCCTCTCAAGCGAAGATCCCATTTCCTCAAGGCCTCGATGCAAGTCGCCCTTGAGAGAGCACAGCTCGCCCAAAGTCACATATACTCGCTAGGCTCCAGGTGCCGCGATGAACACGAGAAGGCCGCATGGGCTGACTGCCTCAAGCTTTATGAGCACACAGTCCACCACTTGAACCGGACCATCAATCGCCAGTGCACTCAAGACGACATGCAAACCTGGCTTAGCACCGCCTTGACCAACTTGTAGACCTGTCAAACTGGGTTTGTCGAGCTCGGCGTCTTAGACAACATGTTGTCCTTGATGTCGAATAACATTTCCAAGTTGATAAGCAACATTTTGTCCGCAAATTATATGTCCTACCCTACCCCGAATTTCGCCAATGAGTTCCCTACTTGGGTGAGGCCCAGCGACCGTAAGCTCTTACAGTCTTCACCCGCGCTATCTACGGCCAATATCATGGTGGCTCAAGACAGTTCTGGGAACTACAAGACAATTAACGAAGCTGTAACTGTGGCTTCAATGCGGTCTGATACAGCGAGGTTCATAATCTATATCAAAGCTGGTACGTATGAAGAGAATGTTGAAGTTGGATCAAAATTGGAGAACATTGCTTTTGTGGGTGATGGTATTGGAAAGACCATAATTACTGGAAGCAAAAGTAATGCTGGAGGATTTACTACCTTCAATTCAGCAACTGTTGGTGAGTTTATCACGTAATTTATTCATAATATTATGCATTTTATACAGTATAAATACTGAAAAGGGAAAAGAGAAAAAAGGGGGAGGATTATCAACGTTTAGTTTGCTGAGATCGTAAATTAAACATTTAGAGATCCATGTTTAGTTTGCTGAGATACTTCCCGGTTTAGATTACATGAACTGGTAGACGTACCCGTGCTAATAGTTTCTCATCTTGAGTTTCAGCTGTTGATGGTGATAGATTCATTACTCAAGATATTACTTTTCGTAACACTACCGGCACCGCAAATCACCAAGCGGTTGCTTTGCGTTCCAGCTCCGACCTCTCAGTTTTCTATCGATATGCCTTTGAGGGTTATCAAGACACCCTTTTTGTTCATTATGAACGACAGTTCTACAAAGAATGCGATATCTATGGCACTACTGACTTCATATTTGGAAATGCCGCAGTCGTTTTCCAGAATTGTAACATCTATGTTAGAAACCCTCCTAACAGAGTCAATACCATCACTGTACACGGCAGAATTGACCCAAACGAGAACACTGGCATCTCCATCCTCAACTGCAAAGTCATCGTTGATTCAGACTTGGGTTTGGTTCAAAACTCCGTGAAGACATACCTTGGGAGGCCGTGGCAACTATATTCAAGAACTGTTTTCATGATGACTTACCTTGATAACCTAATTGACTCGGCCGGGTGGTTGGAGTGGGATGGTGACTTTGCTCTGGACACTCTATACTATGAAGAGTATATGAACACGGGTCCTGGGTCATCGACTGCAAATAGGGTGACATGGGCAGGTTACCATGTAATCACAAGCATGACGGAAGCTTCGAAGTTCACCATCGGGAACTTGATCCCCAGCGGCACTTGGTTGCTCACCACCGGCATGCCTTACCCCTCTGTGGGTTACGATGTGCCTAACACCTCAGTGGGTTATGACGCGATTTACACCTCAGGGGGTTACAAATTGTTAATCGGTTTTGGTCGGGGCTATATTGATTATTCTCTATTCCAGCTCTTTCTTCTTCTTTTGTCTTCCTTTTTCTCTCTTCTGGAAATCTAGTCTAGGTGAATAGCTGTTATTTGTCCGCTTTTTTGCTGTAAGGAAGTAAATATATTGCTTATCAAATACATTCGTAATTGTTTAAGAACTCCCAAATCATAGAATAAACAAATTTATCAGATCAATTTCTTTTGATTTTTGGCGTTGATTTTCATTTTAACTAGAAACCTTTCTTAGCATAGTGAACAAAATCCGACTTCTTTCAAGCGATCAGCGTTTGCATTTTCCGAACATGATGGGGCCTTCTGCATTGTAGCACGCGGAAAACACGAAGTAGCTAGTGACAAATCCCCCCGTTTCCTGCTTTTGTTCCTCAACTCCTTCCAAGCACTTGAAACTGACAAAAACTAATTCTCCATACTTAGCAGGTGCTCAAGACCAATGGTAAGGCCTGCTTGGCATATTAGCTTAAGATATCACCCTGAACCTGGGCTAGTACAGCAGCCACTTCTAATAGCTTTTTCCCACCTCAAGCTTGGTTGCAGCATCAAGAAGACAATTCTTCTCAAAAATTCTCTGAGAGGCAACGTTGAGAGTAATCCATCTTGCGCGAGACTGATCTTTTATTAATTGGAGTCTTACTAAAGGGGAGAGAACGTTGAACAGTCTAGCTAACCGGGAATTCTCGAATTGAATCCTTCTTGGTTAAGGTTCAATAGTCTCTGAAAAGGATTTCCGAAAACCTGCAGAAATTTCCAGATATTTGACAGGATGGAGTACCCGAGTTGAAGACGGCAAGTTCAAAAGATCTTTTCACTTCAATAGATCCCTATACTGCTATATACAGCTCTGTTTTTCTGAGGATTCAACTTCATATTAGATGAGGCGTGAAACTGTTTATAGATGATCAACCTAATTCGGAACGAAGAAGCAATGTCCCCTTTCCAGGAAAAACAACATTAAAAAACGTCAGCAAGATAGAGGCGAGTCAATGTGACTGTTGACCTCAAGAGTAATTATTAGAGATTGTCTGATAGAAGCTAAGTCGAACTACGTTAACCGAAAGCTGTCAAATTTGAGCTTTCGGTATAACTAGATGTCTAAAGTTGCTTCCTTGAACCCAATGAAAATCCACCAACCCGGAATAACTGTTGGAATTGTCTCAGCTGCTATTTTCTGTTGTGTTTTTTCCTCTGTTTTCCTCTAAAAAACAACCAAGTTCATTTAGTTATGCATTTAGTGTTTTTGCTATTTTCTAGGAAGTCAATAGCACGTTTTTGTGCAGTTATGTGTTGCAAGTATGTGACCAATTTTGCTTTGTATTTAGTTGTGGTACTTAACAGTTTTTTTTCTTTTGCACAAGACGTATGAAGTGCTACGCTCTGTTTTTTTTTTTTTTTTTTTATCTTTTCTCTCTCTCAAACAACAGAAATTTTTCTGTTTTGATTGTTGTTTATGAACTTTAACATTGATATCGGAGCGTTTCTGGGATCTTAACGGACTTTGAAGTGAGGGTAAGTGAGTGAAGATTGCTTCTAATCTGCAAAAAAAAACAAAAAAAAAAAACAAAGCTGATGGAGGCAAGATCGAGTGGATTCTCTCGCAATGGCTGCTCCAGTCTTTACGGGAAAATTATCGAGCTTGGGCTGTCAAGATGACGGCATTCTTGGAGGTTCATGATTTATGGGAGACTGTGGAGAATGATTATGAGGTTGCTCCACTTCTAGACAATCCGACCTTGAATCAAATAAAGTACCATAAAAAGATAATCACAATGAAGGCCAAGGCAAAGTCTTGCATGTATGCTGCTATTTCACCCACTATCTTCACAAGGATCATGAAATGTGATTTTGCAAAGGCAATATGGGATTTCTTGAAGGATGAATACGAGGGAGATGAGAAGATAAGAGGCATGAAGGTGCTAAATCTCCTGAGGGAGTTCGAGAGATAGCAGATGAAAAATTCAGAGTCAGTGAAGGAGTACTCTAATAGGCTGGTTGGGATAGCTGAAAAAATCAGAGTTTTAGGGACTGACTTGAAGAATGAAAGGCTTGTTCAGAAGATCCCCGGTGTCTCTTCCCAAAAGTTTGAAGCCACTATAGCTTCTCTGGAAAATACAAGAGACTTAGCTAATATAAAGCTTGCGGAATTGTTAAATGCTCAAAGACAGGAGCACAAAAGACTGATGAGAAGAGAAGAGTTTGTAGAGGGAAAGCGCTGCAAGCTAAAGTGAAGTCAAATGATGGAGGCAAAGGGAAGAAATGGATTCAATCCAGAAAATGCTGGTGACTCAAAGTTTATAACAAAAGAAGGAAATTCTGGTGGGTCTAGCAAATGGAAGAATAACAAAAAGTCTTGTCAATACCGTGGTGGAACTAATCATCAGTTTTTTAGATGTTGGAGAAAGCCTAATGCTAGATGCAGAAGATGTCACAAGTTGGGTCACATGGAAACCATCTGCAAAGAAAAAAATTACCAGCAAGCAGGAAAAGCACAGGTAGCAGTGAATGAAACTGAGGAAGAGCACTTGTTTGTAGCTTATTTTTCTGAATCTTCTATTGGGAATGATGTATGGCTGGTGGATAGTGGTTGTACCAATCATATGACTCGGCAATTCAAAGCCATTTGTTTAGGAGTCTAGACAGGTCAGTCAGGTCTAGAGTCAGAATTGGCAACGGACAGTATATCGAAGTGCAAGGGAAGGGTACAATGGCTATTGAAGGAAATCAGGAGGTGAAGCTCATCAATGATGTTCTTTTTGTGCCAAACATTGACCAAAATCTGTTAAATGTTGGTCAATTAGTTGAGAAGGGCTATAAAGTGAAGTTTGAAGGGAATGAATGTCTTATTAATAATGCGAGATAGCAAAAAGTGCTAAGAATCCCAATGATGGACGAGAGTTTCATGTTCAAGCCACAAGAGATGCAACAAATGGTTTTAAAGTGCAAAGAAGAAAATGCGAGCTATGTCATAAAAGACTTTGGCATGTTCACGGAAGAGCATGTCGTTTATGCGAAATAGCTTGTAGATGACTTGCCAAGTTTGGAGGAAGAATTTCCACAAGGTGTAACTTGTCTTCTTGGCAAGCAAGCCAGATTTCCTTTTAAAGGAGGAGGCTGAAGAGCATGTGAGAAACTGCAATTAGTCCACATAGATCTATGTGGACCTATGTCTGAGTCTTCTCTCAATGGTAGCAAGTATTTTATTATTTTCACTGATGATATGACTAGGATGAATTGGATTTATTTTCTGCGAGCCAAGTCTGAAGGTGCTAATGTGTTTGTGAAGTTTAAAGCCTTAGTTGAAAATTAGAGTGGGAAGAAAATTAAAATGCTTAGGTCTGATAATGGTTCTGAGTATACCGCTCACAAGTTTAAGTTGAATTGTGAGCAAGCAGGAATTGTGCAGTAGTTCACTGCTCCATATTCACCTTAATAGAATGGGGTCAGTGAGAGGAAAAACAAAAGCATTATGGAGATGGCTAGATGTATGATGTAGGAGAAGAAGTTACCTAAGAAGTTATGGGTTAAAGCAGCTAATATTGCAGTGTTCTATTAAAATGATTGCCCACAAGGCCTTAGAGAGGTCAACACCTTTTGAAGTTCGGCATGGTGTTAAACCTTCTGTGAAAAAACTGAAGGTTTTTGGGTGTTTGTGTTATACTCATGTTCCTGAGGTCAAGAGGGACAAGTTGGATAAGAAAGCAGAGCTTGGAATCTTCATTGGGTACAGTCTCCAATCAAATGCTTACAGAATTTTTCACCCTATGACAGGGAAGGTGATTGTAAGCAAAGATGTTGTTTTTCTAGAAGAAGATGAGTGGAATTGGATGGAAGGAAATAGTGCAGAACAGTGGCAGTTCGAAAAACAACTTGCAACAGATGTAAAGGTTGATGAAGTTATAGATGGATTGGAATATAGTATGGATGATTTACTAGTGAGAGGCACAAGGTCACTTGCTGAAATCTATGAAAGAAGCAATGTGGCAATGCTTGAACCATCTAACTTTGTGGAAGTTAAGGAGGATTAGAGGTGGATTGCAACAATGTAGGAGAAGATTGCAATGATCCGTAAAAACCACACATGGGAGCTTATTGACATGAGACCATCCGATAAGAATGTGATTGAGGTTAAGTGGGTGTTTAGAACAAAACTTAATCCTAATGGTTCTGTCAATAAACACAAAGCTAGACTAGTGGTGAAAGGTTATGCACAAATATGGGGAGTGGACTATTCTGAAACATTTGCCCATGTTGCACGACTTGATATAATAAGACTACTGTTAGCTATTGCAGCAGAGAAGGGGTGGCATATATTTCAGTTAGATGTCAAGTCTACATTTCTAAATGGAAAGCTTGAGGAGGAGATTTTTGTTGAACAACCTGAAGGCTTCAGTATCAAAGGGTAAGAAGAGAGTGTATACGAGTTGAGGAAAGCTCTATATGGACTGAAGCGGGCTCCAAGAGCTTAGTATGGGAAGATAGATCGATATTTGCAGGATTTTGCTTTGTAAAAAAGCTTAAGTGAGTTCACTCTTTATGTCAAGAAGGTGAATCACAAGTTGTAATTCTGTCACTTATGTAGATGATCTATTAGTGACAGGGAATGATATGGAATTGATAGATAAGGTGAAGCAAGATCTATTTGCAAGTTTTGAGATGTCGACTTGGGAAAGATGGCTTATTTTTTTTTGGTCTAGAAGTCAAACAGCTTCATGTCACGCCCGGATCCCGAGCGCGCACATCCCACTATAGTCGATCAAATGCGACATTCCCGGAGTAGTGTCGCCGACCCCATTGATTTATTATTACAAGCGGAACGTATTATAAAACCCCGATAATAAAATACGGGATAGAAAAGTAGGAAGCAAAACCACAACATAACACTTCCATAATTCAACGGAATTACAAACAGAGGTCTACGGCCAAAAGTCTACAAAAGACCGGCTCTTAAAAGGAATTGTCCTACGACCTACAAGTCGGACACGTTCTCCAATCTTATGACTTCACCTCTCGCAACTCCTCAAGGCCAACCAAAGCTATCCTGGTCGCTCCGTCCACTAAGGACCTGAAATTTTAATCCCACAACCGGGATGAGACGATGTCTCAAGGCAAGTTCAACCCCTAAACCCCTATTAGAAAGAAAATACGCCCGGTGGCCTAGCCACATCACACGTAAGACTTACTCGCCGCCCTTCATCCTGTGTTAGCACCATTTATATAATTCAACCACATACAATTATGATAACCAAACAATCATGGCACAATCACATTATCAAAACAATTCAACCACTTGGATCGTCTCAGCGATCAATCGACTTGGCCGATTACATGTCATTCTAGCAAATCAATCATTGCTCTCAATCCCGACCCTATAGGAAGGTTTAACAAACAGTGGCAATCACGGCCCCACTCGGCACGATCTTTAATTAGGTGGTCCATCACGGCCTCACTGGGCACAACCTCTCCTAGGTGGTACATCATGGCCTCACTGGGCACGACCTCTCATAGGTGGTTCATCACACCTCACCGGGCACGCGACCTCTCATAGGTGGTTCATCACGGCCCTACTAGGCACGACCTCTCATAGGTGGTTCATCACGGCCCTATTAGGCACAACCTCTCATAGGTGGTACATCACGGGCTCACTGGGCACGACCTCTAATAGGTGGTCAATCACAGCCTCACTGGGCACGACCTTTCCTAGGTGGTACATCACGACCTCACTGGGCACGACCTCTAATAGGTGGTCAATCACAGCCAATCTCCCATCAATTTCTACACTTAGGATTTTATAGAGGATCCCTATAAATCGCAATCACACTCAATTCATCACAACCAATCATCAATATCAAATTCTAAATGCACAACAACATCAGGCACGAAATTCGAGAGTTTAGGGTCTCGACAAAATTTTCGGAATTTATTAAATAATTAAATTTATTCCGAAAATAATTAAATAATAATATTTATATTTTATGATCCACGCTCAATTTATAATATCCAATCATCGATTTCAAAATCCGACTACACAACAACGACCGGCACGAAATTAAGAATTTAAGGTCTCGACAAAATTTTCGGAATTTAACAAATAATTTAATTTATTCCGAAAATAATTAAATAATAATATTTTAATAATTTCGAATATTAAAATATTATTTAATTATTCAATAATTTCGAGATATTTAAATAAATCAAAAGTAAATTCCTTTATGTCACATCAAGGTTTATACTAATATAAACACTCACTTAACCTTAAATTAAACACAATTTAAGTTAATCAAACACCTTAATATAATCTACACTTAAATAAATTAAACTAACCACCTAATAACACTTAACATAAACTAAGCACACCTAAAGCATCATTAACCCTCTAATCGAGGTTTAGTGAGTTAAACTCACCAGTTAGACGAGTCGAGCGGACCAAAACGACGGGACGACGCGAGGATCGACTTTCCTCAAAGAGGCCTAGCATCCCGGGCTCGGAAGGCCAAAACGGCCCACGAAGGGCTGCCATACCCATTTCCAGCTTCTGGTTTGGGGCCGACGGAGGGGGAGACGGCGGCGGTTCGAGCGCGGAACCGGTGGAGAGAGGCGGCGGTAGCTCGAGCGGCGAAGGCGGTGGCTCCGGCGGACTCACGGCTGCCGGAGAGAGCTCCGGCAGCTCCTGGAACTCACAGACAGAGGCCGAGACGCAGCTAGGCGTCGGCCAGGCGCGGGCGAGCGCGGGCAGCGGCGGAGCGCGAGACGGCGGGCGGCGGTGCAACGGCTCCGGTGCGGCGGCATCAAGAAGCTGGTCGCGGCTCCTTCCGACGACGCTGGACGCTGCTTCTACTTCTGCTGCTCGGTTCTGCTCGAACCAGAGGAGGGAGAGGGGCGGAGACGTGCACGGCAGCACGGCGGCGGGCTCAGGTGCCCGGGCAGCTCCGGCGCTGGTGGGCGTGCGACGACGACGGCGAGAGGCGGCGATTGCAGCTCAGTCTTCGCTGGTCTCCGGCTTCCATGGAGTCAAGCGATCGAAGAGAGGGATGGGGGAGGAACTGTCGGAAGAGAGGGGGAGAAGAGAGGGAGGAGAGAGAAGGAAGAGGGCCCTTTCTTTTTCTTTTTCTTTAATCACAAAAATCACTGCGTACATCATCCATGATGTCCATACTCCACTCACTCAAAACTCCCACAACCTTATTCCAATGGGTTCAATTCCATTTTCCGCCGGCCCAATTAGCATGCATTCAATTTCTTCAATTTTCATTAATTCTCTTCCAATTGAATCAATTTGAAGTCCATAAAATTAATCCAATGTCACCACACTTTAATTCACATCTTCACTTGTCCATAGAACCAACTTAGATCCCAAAAGTACGACCAAAAGCGGGCCTACTAAATTCTCGAGCCAAAATAGTCATTCTTTGATTATTTTGCTGAAAAGCTCGGCTTGCATGCAAAATCTTCCAAAGATAAGTCAATGATCCTAAAATGATTTGTGACACACCCGGACTTCCACTTCGAATTCGATCTCAATTCCACGGTTAATTTCACTTTGGCACGATACTAGCGCCCAACCTACCGAGTAACCTTTAGAGATTTTTATGCATTTGACTGTGGTTGATCATCTCAAGCCACAATGTACATCTTTGAAACATGGGCGACTTTCGGTTGTGGGGTAATCTCAAGGTTTCAAATATGGACACGGTACCCAATCGATAGAAAAGTCGGTCCGGTTGTCGATCGACAAGAATTGTGATCCGGTGGAATCACCCACACTCGATCACATGCCCTTATCGAGTCAACCTATCTCCTGTCTCTAATCGATTTTTATTTGTGTCAGAATGACCCTTGCATTAGCTCGGTGAAAGGTCGCTTCTGGTCAAATTCTAGTCTAATGCATTGAGAAACTCTTAACAGCTTTACCCGATAGACTAGCTTCACATGAGTGGCCGACTCAAGGAAAAGAACTATATGCGTGCCAACGAAATGCCCGTCTCAAATTATTGAAAATAGAATTGAAAAATCGGGATGTCACACTTCATATAAGATCTTCATTTGTCAGAAAATACATGAAGGAAATTTCTAAAGAAGTTTCGAGATGGAAAATTGTCGAAGTGTAAGCACTCTTATGGCTGCTAAAGAGAAGCCGCAAAAAAATGATGGAAATGTATGCGTAGATGCTTCTATGTATAGAAGTCTCGATTGATGTCTCATGTATTTTACAAGCAACCATACCGATATTCTATTTACCGTGGAGTGTTTTATCCAGTTTATGAGTAGTCATAATCGCTTACATTTGATTGCAACAAAAAAGGTCTTGAGATATCTCAAAGGAACATTATTCTTTTGGTGTGTTTAAGAAAGGTCGATGTTTAATTTACAAGGATTTTCTAATAGTGATCGGGCTGGTTCAGTGGATGACATGAAAAGTACGTCCGGATATTATTTCGCCTTGGTTCTCGCTGTTTCCCTGGTGTTCCAAAAAGCAAGAGATTGTAGCTTAGTCCACAGCAGGGCCGAGTTTATAATCTTATCGGCAGCCTGCAAAGCTTTGTGGCTGAAAAAGATAATGAATGATCTATGGTTGAATTCTAGTGATTACATTGAAGTTAATGTGGATAATCAAAGCCAAGCTTTAGCAATATCTCGAATCCAGTTTTCCATGATAAAACCAAGTATTTCAAAGTCAAATTTTTCTTTTCGCATGAGGTGCAACAAAATGGCGAAATTAAGTTGGTCTATTGTAGATCTAAAGATCAGCTTGCATTTGTTCACAAAACCTCTTCAAAGCTAGAAGATTTGAGCTGTTAAGAGAGAAAATAGGAATGTGCAACCAAAGAATCGATCCAATGAGGAGTTTGTTGGAATTGTCTCAAATGTGCTTGTTCTCTATTGTGTTTTTTCCTTTGTTTTCCTCTGTTTTTTTTTTTTTTTTAAACAACCAAGTTCATTTAGTTATGCATTAGTGTTTTTGCTATTTTCTAGGAAGATAATAGCACGTTTGTGTAGTTATATGTTGCACGTATGTGAGCAGTTTTTGCTTTGTATTTAGTTGTGGTACTTGACAATTTTTCTTTTGCACAAGACGATGAAGTGCTATGCTCTGTTTTTTTTTTTTTTTAATCTTTTCTCTCTCTCAAACAACAGAAATTTTTCTATTTTGATTGTTGTTTTATGAGCTTTAACAATAATGCAAAGAAGTTCGACCACAATCACTGACGACTGAGTGCCCGAGCATGCTACTTGTCATCTAAGCTAGAGGACCAAAGAGAAAAAGCTCAAACAAGAAGCCACCAACAGAACAAAACTCAAATTAATTGCTAATAAAGTTGGATGTGGGAGTGCATTAAACCTTTTGACAATAGATGAATTTGAAGCTTTGAGAAGTACCTCCAAAGTGAAAAGGCAAAACAGATTCATTGATCTTGTCCCTGAAAAACTTGACGATTCAAATTCATAGATCTCTCACTAACTACAAAGCTTGGACATCGGTCTCCAATAGCATTCCTTTAAGGAAGTTACAGGGAAGATAGAAGCAGAGGATGTTTTTTTTTTTTTATCAAATCCTACTCTATTCCTACTCTACACTCACTCTCGAATTTTTGTCCCGCCTCTTGCAGGCTGTAGGAGTTGAAACCCATTTCTGAAACTTACGTCCCCACCCCATCCCCCGAGAATGTGGGGATTTGAACCCCACCTCCGCCTCGCCATGTGGAAGGGTGGCCACCGGGGCGAATCCTTGTTTAAGCGAGCAAAGGATGTTGAAGCGCCACTTTTTTTCACCTTCCACCGCAAGTTCAAATTTCATAATGAGAATGGACATTGAGCCATTTATTTGGTGAATTGTCTTGCCCATAAAGGAGGTGGGAATTGATCACATTTCCTTAGATAAAGATTGCCTAAAGAAGTCAAGGAACTTGAAAGAACGATTTACACGTCACAAAGAAATGTATGGACAAGATACCCAGGAGAAAAGCTCGAGAAGCAGACAAAATCTAAGGCCTAAGTGTGCATTCACCATGTTTTGAGTTGCATGGAGTGACAATAGTCAAATTGAATATTCAAGAGAACGATTTATACATCAAAAGAAACGCATGTACAAAATTCCAGCAAAATAGCTCGAGAAGCAAACAAAATCTAAGCCCCATGTGCAGGCATTCACCATGTTTTGAGTCGCATGGAGTGACAATAGTCAAATTGAACATTCAAATATGTTGGGAGTGTTGAAAAACTCCTACCAAGTTTTGAATTTGACAAAACTTTCTAATTCTTATTTTGAAGAATAGAATACTTCTGTTCTATTGCAGACTTTGCCAAAGTCTATTCATTCTCCGAAGTATTTTTCATTCTAATGCAATCCAGACCCGAAACCGCGTCCAGAACAAGGATGAAATTAGACTCAAATTTATTGAGATTACGACAATGATTTAGAATGAATGCATTAGGAATTTATTCTAGCTCTATGGTGAAGAATCTTACTTTCCTTCTATAGATACGTTGGATGGAATCAATCTTGAAGACAAGTTCCTTTTTAGGAAGCATCTACTTATAGAAACCTAGATTTTAATTATATGGGTGCTAGAATTAACGAACTTTAATCTCAATTTAATCTCAATCTTTAAATGGTTATAAGATCCCTTAGTCGATTTTGTCCAATAGATTGATTGAAAGAAATTCTTGAAAATGCTAGTGGCTAGTGAGGCGTGAATGAGTATTTAATGAGGTCATGTGGTCTAGTTGAGGTAGAGACGTGAAAATTGAAATTCCAAAAGTTTGAAGTCTTTTCAACTACTTGCTCTTCATCAGTGGTCCTTATAAATCGTATTTAAGAGAGAACATCACAAAAAAAGTGACTTAGTATGTGAGAAGGGATCTTTCACTATATATTTGCACTCAAGAATTGTACTTTTCTAATGATTATATAGTGAATTTTGTCAACGTGAGAAAGTGGATGTAGGCTTAATTTAAGCCGAACCACTATAAATTGCATATGCAAATCTTATTTTCCCTTAACTCTCTTTATTTAAATATGTTGCACTCTTTAGATATTGTAAAAATCAGGCTTCATCTCTTATCCGATTCTAAACATTCATCAAAAAGTCCGGTGACTTATTTATTAAGATTTGTTCGTTACTGGATTTTGGCCAAAATTTGTTGGAAATGACTAAGTTGGCACAACTTAAAATATTTAAGATTTAATTGGCACAAAAAAAATGTTTAGGACTAAATTGGCAAAAATGTAAAAAGTTTAGGACTTTTTTAAAATTTTTCCCCTTTGATATGAACATAAAGGCAAAGAGGCTAAAATCTAACTAAGCTCAAACTACATTTGCAATTCTTTAAGCTCTCTTTATCATATCCAAAAAGGCTTGGAAATTAATATTAGGTTTTGTCCATAGTTCCACAAAGAGAGTGAGACTACAATCCTTTAATTTTTTTGTACGATATGATTCAATCCATTATCTCTGCTTTATTTTGTGATCAGAATTCACTAATTTTTTTTTTATAGAGTGAGGCAAGATGAGGCAAGCATTAGCATCCACATTCTCGTTAAAACCTAACTTTTGGCAACACATTTATTTATTCATTAATTGCATTGAAAATTAGGAGATTAATTTTTAACCCCTAAAAAAATATTTTTCATTTAATAGCATAGCATATAAACACTAGGAGTATTTGCATTAATAGTAATAGGATTTACTTTAACTTTTTTTAAAAAGAAGAAGAGGAAAAAGGAAAATGAGACTGGGCCGGGCAGGCCGACCCAGCCTCTTCGCTTTTCTTTTTCCTCCCTCCTCTCCATTCCCGCCTAAGCCTGGCCCATTTTTCCTTTCCCTGGCCCGGCCCTCTCCTCCTCTCTCTTTCCCCTTTCCCTTCGCCCCAGATGCTCTGGTGCGGAAGAGAACAACACTATGTACGACGCCCCAGAGGCAGGGCTTCAGCACCGATCGAGGCTGTCAGTCAAGACCCATGCCGCCTGCCGGTGGCATTAAAAGGGAGAGAGAGCCAAAGGAGGTCGGGGAGTGAGATTGGGTACAGAGAGGGTGAGTCGAGGGAGAGGGGCTCAGATAGGGAGAGTGCAGGCCGAGGGAGAGATTGAGAGACTGGAGAGGGAGTGAGGCGAAGAGACAAAAGGGGCGATGAGAAAACACAGAACTGAGAGTGAACGAGACAGTGGGGGCTCTGGAGATTGAACTAGTGGGAGAGTGAGGGGAGATAGAGAGAGATAGAGGCCCAGAGAGCGAAAGCTGAGACAGAACGGCGAGCGAGGGGAAGCCTCGGCCAACACATCGACCGCGTGCGAGCTCCGCTTGATGACCCCTCCCGGTCGACGTTTCAAGCCCGAACCTGTAACTCTCTCTGTTTGCTCTGTTTTTGCCCTGTTTTTGGGCACGTCGAGCCGGAGCTCGCGGCCGTTTGACTAACGCGAACTCCAGCACCATTCCTCCTTCACTTTGCTGTTGCGTGCATCGTTGTCTTTAGTTTTTATGCTTTTTTTTTTTAGAGTCCCAGCTGGGGTTTTAGTGCCGATCGAGCTGATAACCTTACGATTAGTTAACGCACTCCACCAGCTCGATGAAATGCCTCAATGAGATCTAGTCTTCTCGTCCGCGGTCGAAATCGAGTCGTTCATGCGCGTCTCGTGCTATTGTGATGTTTCTGTGATGTTTGGCGTTCCAGGTGACGGTCGTTTGGTCGTTTCACCACATTTTCACCGCCGCCGTCGTTTTTGTTTGTTTTCGGCCCAGAGGCACCCTTAGCCGGCTGTGCTGAGGCCGGCCAAGGAACGATGGCCAAGCGGAGGCAGAGCTCTTGGCCCGGGCTGGCTGAGCTGATGCTAGGGCGGCCTGACGAGGCGGGCCAGAGTTGGGCTCTCGGCCAACGCTGAGGTGTCGCGGCACGGATGCAACAGGAGAAGAGACCGCGCACCGGATTGGCAAGTCGGTGCCGGGTCGGGCCTGATTCGCTGGTTTGGCCGACTTCCAGGCCTGTTCAATTTTTTCGGGCCACTTTAGTATAATTCTAGGTTAGGGCTTACTTTAGTTTTTCGGCCAAGTTAAAAATTTAGGTTTTCGCCGCCGCGGGTGGGGTGGGGGAGATGGGGGTGCATTTCTGTTGAACTGGGCCCACGTGTCAGACCCAGTCCGGCTGAGGATTGCCGGAACCAGGTCAGTCTTGTCCCGACCTAATCCAGGGACCTGACCTGGACCCATTTTTCTGATTTATTTCATAAAAGTATTTACAGAATCATGAAAAAGCTTAGAAATAATATTCTTAATAGTTTTCTTTAAAAATGTGCAAGAATCTTTGATAAACTCTAAATTTAACAAGCTATTAGGGCTTTACAATAAGATTTCGAATGTCTTTAAAGACAATCATTAGGTGTTGTTTGTGCATTTCAATTTCAATTATTATTTGATTGCATATTTTCAAATTGTTGTTTTCCTATTAGCCCAATTAAGAATGGAACCTTAGGACACATAATTAGCAAGAATGTTGTCTAATAAATTGAAAGGGCACTAGTTGGATAATTAATATAATCAAGTTCTCAACTCTAAATTCTCTAGTTGCATTAAAAGTGATGTATACATCCATATCTTATTTGTGTTTCTAACCGAAGAAAAAAAAAAGAGGTATGTGCAGTGAATATACGACGAAAAGAAAGGAAAAAACAGTGGGGCCGAGTGTTTCTCTCGGGAATACCGAGAAAGAAGAAACCTCATATGAGAGCTAGTTTTGTCAGATCCGGAATGGATTCTCCAATCGCAACCGATCATAACTCCTCACATGTATTTGTAATTCCTATACAAAATATCGTACGGTGCACAGACTTACGATTTGGGATAAATGGCGAGACTTCTTTGTTTCTTTTATGCGGTGGCCATCAAGTGGTGACCAATGATCACTGCTTGTGAAGTAGAATTGGATAAGTCAAATCGATAGCAAGTGGACTTGTAGTCTAAAAGCAAGAATTGTTTAGATTATTGAGGGTGTGTTTGCTAACGATTTTGTTCCCGAACAATTTCAAACCATTTTAAGTCGCTTTGGTAACTATCCAAAATTTCGATTCTCGAATAGAATTACGTTTGGTACCGTGCTCATTGATTTTGTTCCAAATCAATTTCTTTTAATTTTAAATATATATTTTTTTTTTTTTTCTTTTTCATTTTTTTCTTTTCTTTTTTTTTTTCCTTTCTCTCCTCCTCGTTCTTCTTCCAGGGCCGATCGCCGGTACGGCGCGACCACCGAGCGTTGCAGCCCTCGCCGAGGCTAGCCCTTGTCCACGAGCCTTGCCGGTACTGGAAAGGGGCTCGCCCAGCCTTGCCGAGGCTCTACCTCGCTAGATCCGGCGAGGCCAAGCCTCGCTGGTGGCTAGGCCGACCTCGCCGGGTTGGGTGAGGCCCGCCCGGCCATCGGCGAGGCTCACCTAGCCTTGCCAAAGGGCTAGCGCTTCATCGAGGTTGGGGCGAGGCTTGCTCGGTCACCGAAGCCGGACGAGGCCTCGCCTAGCTAGGCTGGCCTCGTCGCTAAGGAGGCCCGTTTGGCCACCTGGTGGCCGGGCGAGCCTCGTCGGTGGCTAGGCTTGCCTCCGGACCTCGCTTGCCATGGCGAGCCTCCGCGAGCTCATCGGCGGCAAAACGACAACCACGGGATGGATGAAGAAGAAGAAGAGAATGGTAGAAGAAGAGAAATATGATTTTGATTCTTAGATTTGTTCTCGGAACAAGAAGCAACTTTTTTTTTATTCTTGATTCTGTTCCAAATCTAATTCCTAGAACAAAAAAATAGAAATTTGTTCCCGAAAAAGTTTTATCAAATGCAATTATGTTCCTAAATTGCTCTTCGGGAACAAAAAATCATAATCAGTCAAGTTTGGATGGTTACCAAATAGAGCATGAGCGACCATCACAAGGGAAGTTGAATTACTGCGGCGATTATGACAAGATGAGAAATTTGGCACCGACTTTGCCATCACCATTTCGCCAAATGGGCAGTCACATGTGTAGTTCCTTGCGTGTTCTTGCAATTTCTGCGACGTGGATATCATCATGGATCCTTGCACTCATCGATGTCTATAACAAAACAGAATTAAAGGTGAAATGTAAATGTACGTTCATGCGTTTTTCTTGTGCTTCTTAAGGTAACATATTAGTTGTATTGAAGCATCTAACTCGACTCGGAAAAACTGGCTTGAGGAGATTGATTCACGGAAATTATGGCCCAATTTAAACATATAATTTTTTGGCTCGCAAAGAGAACAAGAATACCTTAACATCCTGGCAATGGTGGGGAGGCATAGGGATTCCCGTGACCCACCTCACGAAGCAACGATAACCCCGTTCTCGAAGTCGAGCAAAACTATTGGTGCCGCAAGCATAGCTCGATCGTTCGATTGCGCTTCCTCGCAGTCAAATTGCCCACTACCCAACCGGGACAACTCTTGAGAAAATTTATTTCCGCATATCAGCCGCGACAGGAAGCTTGTAATCGGAGATATTAAATGACTCCCGGTCCACTACAAACACCGATCCACAAGAGCCGAAGTTCCCCTAACCGAGATGTAATCTCTGCTCAGCTACTCATGGATATATTGAAGCTGCCGAGGTTCCCGGGAATCGATGTCTCGACAAAGAACCTGCCGAGCAAGTGCTCTGGCCATGAAGTAGAAGTACTCAGACAATAGGAGAAGCATCCACTGCTGAAAGTCTGGGTGACGTCTGAGATACGAGTAGCGGTGTCGCAACCAAAGACAGTGAGCTTGTTCCGGGTGTCTGAGATTGTATATAGCCAGCCTGTGAAGAGGAACAAGATGAATGAAGACTGAAGAATGATTATGAAACTTTCTTCTATTTCTGTATTTACATAGTATATGCTATACATCACAGAGCACGTTTTAATGGCATGCTCTGTTTCTCACTCTCTCTCTTATGAACTCAACGAAGATACTAAGAAGACTTCTCTTTTTAAGAAGAAGGGAAAAATGAAAAAAAGAAAACTGTTTCTAATATGTTTTTTTTTTTATCCTAAACTGAATAATAGCACATGTGTAAATTGAGGTCTTCATCACCGACTCACTTCATGACGTGGCTTTCCCAACCAAATAGTCTCCCCCTAACTTGTGTGCTTCGCTTTGTGCTATACTTCCTCAGATCTTTACAATAGCTGCAGCCCTTTCACTTTCATTATCTTCCTTTTTTTGAAGTTGTGACAACAGAGTAGTCACTCTGCGTTGGCCGAGTTGTTCTTATTTCCTTAACATCCCCCTCAAATTGGGAAGGGTTAAGAATCCCATACCCAATTTGGTTCTAATAGTAGAGTGAGCAAAACGTGATAAGGACTTAGTAAAGATGTCAGCAAGTTGAAGATGACTTGGAATATATCGAACATTTATAGAACTCCGAGGAGACTTTTTCACGAACAAAGTGAAAATCAACTTCGATATGCTTAGTGCGAGCATGTAGGATGGGATTAGCCGTAAGAGAAATAGCAGATTTGTTATCATAGAACAAGAGTGTGGGTGATAAGGAGAGATATACCAATATCTCGTAAGAGAAAGCTAATCCAAGTGAGATCAGCAGCGAGTTGACGCAAGTGCTCGATATTCAGCTTATGTGGAAGAGCGTGATACCGTAGGTTGTTTCTTGGCTGACCAAGAGAGAAGATTAGAGCCAAGATAAGTGCAAAAACCAGTAGTAGAATGTCTGGTGTCAGCACATCCAGCCCAATCAGCATCTCGAGTATCCATAAAGGGCAGTAGAACGTAGAATGGAGGAAGATCCCTAGATGTGATGTTCCTTTAATATACCAAAGGACTCTTTTCAATTTATGAAAGTCTGCAATTGTTGGACGCTGCATTTTCTGGCATAGCAGATTCGTTGCATAGGCAAGATCAGGTTGGGTGATCGTCAAATATTGAAGACCGCCTACTATACTTCTATACTCAAGTGGATCAAGAAGGAGTATCATCATTTGTCATAGCAATTGATCTAAGTGGCAAGGAGTTGAGACAAGTTTGCATTCTGTCATGTGAACTCTATTAAGTAGATCAATGGCATACTTGGTCCGACAAAGAAATAGATCTTGAGAAGTGCGTTTGGCTTCAATTCCTAAAAGATAATGAAGATACCCGAGATCTTTCATGTGGAATTGAAGGGTCAGTTTGATCAATGTAGCTAGAAGTCGAGCTGAACCGCTAGTCAAAATTATGTCGTCTACATAGAGTAATAATAGTATTGTATCTGAACCAAGATGAAGAACAAAGAGAGATGGGTCACCAGATAGAAGAAGCCATTTTCAAGAAGAAAATTACTAAATTTATCAAACTAGGCACGTGGTGCTTGACGAAGACCATATAAAGACCTCTTGAGAAGACAAACACACCGAGATTTTTGAGGATGTATAAACCCAGTGGCTGCTCCATATACACTCGTCTCATTTAAGACTCCATGTAGGAAAGCGTTTTAACATCAAGTTGATGTATTGGCCAATTTTTCATCATAGCCATAGAAAGTACTATACGAATGGTAGCATGTTTAACAAAAAAAGGACTAAATGTTTCAAAGTCAACTCCCTCTTCTTGATGAAACCCTTTGGCAACTAACTCAGCTTTTAATCACAAGACTACCATCAAAGCAATTTGGTTTTAAACACCCATTTACAGCCTATAACATTCATCCGGTTAGTTCTAGGAACTAGTATCAAGGTCTGATTTTCATACGAGCATTCATTTCTTCTTGCATTACTCTATACCACCCTTCATCAGCTAAGGCTGATTTAACTGATCGTGGTTCTAGAGGCACTTTATATTCAGCCAAACATACATACTTAGGATTTGGTTTTATAATACCAGATTTCAATCGAGTCTGCATATGATGAACAACAGCAATACCTTGAGGAGTAGATATAGAATTGTGTTGGCCTTGATCAATGACAATGTCAGTTGGTGTGACACTTGTGGAAGTAAGACCTGGTTGTTCTTTAGTAACTGAATCAGATTGCATCTGTGTGAAAGATGAAATTTGTGGCATACCTACAATGTATGATGTATCAGTGTGATCATCTTCCAAAGTAGGACTATACTGGAAATTTGCTGTATGGTCAATGAAGCCATTGTTTACTGGTGCTGCACCTGGAGAATCGAGAAGTTGAACTTCTTCTACCCATTGTTTGTACAAAGTAGTATACTGTTCATAGTCAGTTGTCAATTTCTTTGTGAATGGAAAGAAATTCTCATCAAACACAACATGTCTACTGATATATATATGACCATCAGTAGGTACAAGGCAACGATACCCTTTATGGCGTTCACTATATCCCAGGAAGACACGGGTAAGAGATTTGGGATCGAATTTATGTTGTGTATATGGTCTAAGACAAGGATAACATGCACATCCAAAAACCCTTAGATGTTCGTAGCTTGGCTGATGATGATGAATTTTGCTGTAAGGTGAGTCCAGTTGTAACTTTGGTGTAGGAAGAATATTCACAATATAGTTAGCTGTCATGAAGGCATCTACCCGAAATTTCAATGGAACTCTAGAGTGATATAGCATAGCTAAACCTAGTTCAACTATATGATGATGTTTCCTTTCTGAGATTCCATTATGTTCTGGTGTATGTGGGCAAGACATGAACTTTTTTATGCCACAATTCCTTAAATGATTATGGAATCTGTTGCTTATGAACTCTCCTTCTCCATCACAATGAAAATTTTGATTCTATGATTGAATTGCCTCGACTAGTTTCGAAACTCAACAAAGATATCATAGAATTCCGACTTCAGCTTCATTGGATACAAACAAATATATAATGGGAAAAATTATCTACAAAGATGACATAGTACTTAAATTTCTGAAAAGAACTAACTGGGTGAGGACTCAAAATGTCACAAAGTATCTTTTCTAAAGGAACATTGGATGTAGTGTCTGATAAAGGAAAAGGTAAAGCCGTACTCTTTGCTATTTGACAGCTTCTACATATAGCCTCGTGTTGTTGCATTACAAGAATCAACTTCGATTCCGTAGATGCTTTACTATTTTCGAGTTTGTGTGAGCCAATCTCTCGGTGCCACACATCTTTGCTACAGCTCGTGTCTTTGAGTGAAGAATGCTTCGTAGTTTGTGAGTCCACTCGGTAAAGTCCTCTAATTTTCCTTTCGAGCTTCATTGTTGTATTGGTGTGATTGTCCTTTACATAGACACCAGTTTATCAAAGACAAATGAACAAGGATAGTCATCTCGTAGTTTAGAAACCGAGAGAAGATTCTTCTTTATTTATGGAACAATCAAGACATCATTAAGAGGTAATGAGTTGTCCTCGTATTTAACAGTATCACCAATGTAAGTACAAAGCGTACATGACCCATTTCCTATCATGACAGTATCAGTTCCACTATACTTAGAGAGTGTATGAAGAATACCAGGATTTGCACTGATGTGAGCTATAGCAACAACAAGATCCGGATACCACTCATTTCCTTTTGGATCCTCAAGATGCATCGCGCCAATGCTGTTGGAATATCTTCAGTTTGATATGAGTTATCAAATCGATACCAACAAATAAGTGCATCATGTCCTCGGACATTTACAAATTTGGCACTCCAAATGAGCACTTCCTCGTTATTTTCTCATCCCGCATGTTTATTGAAGGTTAGAGTCGAAGATGGATAAGTTTTGATGTCTTGATACCTCTATGAGTAACTTGCATATGGTTGAAACCCCTGACTAGATCCAGGGAAGTCATTTTTCTGTCTAAACTGCTGATCCCCTTGATCCTGAATCAAGGTGTTTGTTCTGTAGTTCTTACTTCTTTCAGAATATCCATAACCACGACCTCTACCATTAGTAGCACGTCCTCGACCATAGTTACGTCCCCCTCTGTAATTGTTTCTTTGAACTGCAAAACCAGAGTTCTGAGGGATATATTCTCTATTAGTGTTTCCTTTCTGCTGTATTTCAGATTGTCTTTGTCCAAAATAAGCTAGATTGGGGTTATACTAGTTCCTGGAATAGTTCTGCAATCTTGTTTCAAATCTTTCTAATTGTGCTATTACCTCATCATATTCTGGTTGAGGTTTCAGGCAGTATATAGTAGTTCGAAAATTTTCATACTTAGAACCCAATCCTTCCAAAACACCAAACATTTTGGTTATCTCATCTACAGGCTTTCCTATAGCATTTAGCTGATCACAGATGGATTTGTATTCTCTGAGAGAAACAGAAATAAGTCGATCTCGTTTCTGGCAGGCTTGTAGTTTTCCTCTCAGTTCAAACTCTCTAGCAACTGACTTTTGTGTAAAACGATTAAGAAGTGTCTGCTATACCTCATAGGATGTTTCTAAGCCAATGATCAAGCTCAGAATGTTTTCAGATACAACTCCACTAATCCATGATGATACAAGCTGATTAGTTTTTGTCCAATCTGTGTAATCTGGATTTACAGCTTCAGTTTCACACCCTTCAACTTCTATTGGTAACATTCGAGGAGGTGGTGGAATTTCACCATTAATGAAGCCAAAAAGTTCTTGGCTTCGAAGAAATCTGTGAAACTATGCTTGCCATAACAGAAAATTATCTTTAGCAAGCTTGATTGTGACAAAATTGGAAATATTGACATGTATTGGGAAAGGGTACTTATGTGTTCTTGCTGCCATCTTCGTGTTCTCAGCTTTGAAGAAGATGATGATAATGGTGATGTTAAAACACTTTGAAATCTCCAAATCAACAGACAATAGCACAAACTTATCACGAGAATACAACAATAGCTAATTGGATCTGCTGCGATCAAAGAAGTTCAAACTTATCATAGAGACTCAAACGTCACTGGATTTCATGCAGGAGTAATCGAGCACTCGGTCTCTACCTTCAACAGAAACAGAGCATGCGAATTAGGGACAAACATAGCGTTTCATTGGATCGCGGCTGGTGGTGTTGGGAAGTGGCTTCAAGTTGAATCTGCAACTTCAGTGGATGAATAGGGGAGTCCAAATCGAATTTCGTCCCTCAACGAGGAATCACCGAAGAAACGGAAGGCACCGCCATTGCTATAATCACTGCTGATCGGCCTCAGATCTCTACCCTCGAAGCCGAGTCGAGACCTTTAAACTCGGCACGAATCTGAGTTTCGCGCTTCGAGCTCCCGATCGAGTGACGCTGATCCTCGAGAGCGATCGAGAAGAAGAGAGCAAATCCGGCGGAGAGCCGAATCGAGCCACAGAGCGGGAATCGCTGTCACTACCGTGGCCGATGTCACCGATGTCGCTGATCTTCGCCCCAAACTAAGAGAGATCCGCCGAGAAACCCTCAGAACCACCGAAACCGAGAGTGGCTGAGAACCCCCGCGATCCCGACCATCGCCTTCGATTTCCAAGGGTGATCCGCCAAATCAGATTCATCACCATCGTCACCGCGGTTGCCGTCGGCCTCGATCGAGTCCTCCGGCAATTAGAGGACCAGATCCAGCGAGCAAAGAACCGCTTCTGCAGCTACAGCACCTTCAATTTGATTTCACGAGCGATCAAATGCTCATGCAAACTATCCAATAAGGATGATCGACCATGCTATGATACCATGTGAAGATGAACAAGATGAATGAAGACTGAAGAATGATTATGAAACTTTCTTCTCTTTCTGTATTTACACAATATATGCTATACATCACAAAGCACGTTTTAATGGCGTGCTCTGTTTCTCACTCTCTCTCTTATGAACTCAGCGAAGCTGCTAAGAAGACTTCTCTTTTTAAGAAGAAAGGAAAACTGAAAAAAAAAAAAGAAAACTGTTTCTAATCTGTTTTTTTATCCTAAACTGAATAACAGCACACGTGTAAATTGAGGTCTTCATCACCGACTCACTTCATGACGTGGCTTTCCCAGTCAAATAGTCTTCCCTGACTTGTGTGCTTCGCTTTGTGCTATACTTCCTCTGATCTTTACAATAGCTGCAGCCCTTTCACTTTCATTATCTTCCTTTGTTGAAGTTCAATCCACGGGTTAAGGTTAGAGACATCAAGCCGATAGCCACTCTCATCATAGCAATCTAAAGCTCTATACACGCCAACGGTAATTGTCCCGTTCTCCATGGAAACGTCATAAAACGGAACATTCTTGCCGAAGGACAGGATCCCCGTTGTGTGATCGCAGGGGAGGACGAAGTCGGAGCTCCACGCACAACTTTCATTGAGCCCAAAAAGGCAAACTCACGTTGCCGCACCTTGGGTTGTAGTTATCCTTAGCTGAAGAAGTGGCCATCGGAAGAAAACACAACACAGCCGCTTTCATCTTTACGTTTTTATAATCTGCTCTTCCTCTGGCTCTCCTCTTACCGGTTTTTCTTAACCGAGTTTCGTCCATGCCGATGCTTTGGATGACCCGTGGGAAAGTCATTGCCGGCATTTCCCGCAAACCATGTTTTCATTTGTACAAGCTGTGGATATTTCCTTATGCAAACTGACATAAATTTAAATATAAGGGATGTTTATATACAGTTTCATTTTCACTCAAAATGCAGACATTCTAAAGCCATGATTGTTTCACAAGATAACAAGAGAAAAATCAGTTTTTTTTAACCGAAATACTTCATACTTGGTTATTCAATAAGTACTCTTGGAAGTCCTTAGCAAAATAATTTATCTACTTACTTTGCAACCGAGAGATCATTGATCACCACTTGATGGCCGTTGGATAAAATAAAAAAGGCAATCTTGCTTGTTGATCGCAAAGACTGTAAATTTTTGCGTCTTAGGATATTTTGTGTAGGAGTTACAAAAACTTACGAGGAGTGAACAATTCGTTACAATCGGAGAATCTGTTCCACGTATCATAGAACCGGCCCTCACTGAGGCTCTTTTCCTTTCTCGGTATTCACTGGGAGACCCATGGGGCACACTGTCATTCTTTCTTTCGGTCGTATATTCACTGCGCCCACCGCACTTCTTTTTTCTTTTACTAAAAACACCCAAAACCCTTTTGGCTAAAAGGTTAGAAGGTCCAACTTCTATCTTGAAATTGCAAGTTTACCCACATGGCTTCAATGGGCATTGTGCATGACAACCCAAAATTTCTGTTTCAGAAATGTTGTAAAATATTGCATTGCGAATATATAATAGAGAAGAGATTGAGAAGAGAAAGCAAGTGAACACTAGAGATAGTAGAGAAAGCCAGATATTTCACTGTATTATGATTGTTGTTCTATTGTACATCAAAACTAAACTCCTATTTATAGGAGAACAAGAATGTACTTATCATTAACATCAATGTATCGAATGATACATGTACTTGATAAGGGAGATGAACATTCATTGTATAGGGAGTTGTACTTAGAATATATGATACAAATGTACCATAATAAGTACATTAGGTAAGATTAATATAATGAATATTCATTCATGTATTTCATAACACTCCCTCTTGAATATTCATCATATTTATTACGAATGTGCATCGAATGATACTGCCTCATTAAAAACCTTAAGCCGGAAAAACCCAGTGGGATAAAAACCGGACAAAAGGGAAAAAGAGTGCAGAGCACAAATTTTATGATATCTCCCTTTTATGGATGCGTTAATTGCCTCATTAAAAAAACTTTAAGCCGGAAAAACCCTGTGGGAAAAAACCGGATAGAAAGAAAAAGAGTGCAATGCATATATAGCCACTGCTGGGGCTAATCAATCTTGCATCTTATGAACTCACCGCATATCAATGTTGCAATGCATAGTTCATAATATCTCCCCCTCAATTGAGCCATATAGCCACTTCTGGGGCTAATTAATCTTGCATCTTGTGAACTCGCCGCATACCAATGCCATATATTAATTTCTCAAAACTTGATGTTGGCAATGATTTGGTAAAAAGATCTGCAAGATTATTTATGGATTGAATCTGTTTAACATCAATTTGTCGACTTTCTTGGAGTTCATGAGTATAGAAAATTTCGGCGAGATATGCTTGGTCCTATCACCTTTGATATATCCTCCCCGACTTATGCAACACAAGCAGCATTATCTTCATAAATTATAGTGGGAGAATTTGTAACCGATATTAAGCAACAAGAATTATGAATATGTGTTATAACGGATCTTAACCAAACACACTCTCTTCCAGCTTCATATAAAGCAATAATTTCAGAGTGGTTAGAAGATATAGCTACTAGCGATTGCTTCGTAGAACGCCAAGAAATAGCGGTGCCGTTATAATAAAATAAATACCCGGTTTGAGAGCGAGCCTTATGTGGATCAGATTTATATCCAGCATCAGCATATCCAACTAAACCAGAGTTAGTAGAATCCTTGGAATAATATAATCCCAAATCTATGGTTCCTCGGAGATAACGGAAAATATGTTTAATTCCATTCCAATGTCTCCGAGTTGGCTCAGAACTAAAACATGCCAATAAATTTACCACAAAAGCAATATCTGGTCTCGTACATTGTGCCAAGTACATTAAAGCCCCAATTGCATTGAGATATGGTACTTGACCAAGTATCTCTTCATCATTCTCTAGGACGAAATGGGTCCTTTTGGGGATCTAGAGACCTTACAACCATAGGGGTGCTCAATGAATGAGCTTTTGTCCATGTTGAAACGTTTAAGCAATCTTTCAACGTATGCCGATTGATGGACGATTATTCCATTTGCTTTATGCTCAAGCTCTAGACCAAGACAAAGTTTGGTTTTACCCAAATCTTTAACTTCAAACTCCATTTTCAAATATTCAGCAGTTTCAGCTAACTCTTCGAGTTCCAATTAAATTTATATCGTCGACATAAACCGGCTATAATAGCAAATCCAGTTTCTGATTTCTTAATAAACATGCATGAGAAGATAGGATCATTCTTACCTTTCCTTAATTAGGTACTCACTTAGGCGTTGATACCACATGCGAATCGGATTGCTTTAACCCGTACAAGGATCTTTGCAATTTTATTGAAAATAAATTGCGGGGAGTGCATGCTTCGGCATTTGAATCCTCGGGAATTTTCATATAAATATCGAGTCTAATGAGCCATATAAATATGCCGTCACAACGTCCATAAGATGCATTTCCAATCTTTCAAAGATTGCTAGGCTAATGAGAAAACGAAATATAATCATCATAGGTGAATATGTCTCATTATAATCAATCCTAGGTCTCTGGGAGAATCCTTAGGCAATGAGTCGGGCTTTATACCTGACAATCTCGTTTTTCTCATTTCGTTTTCGGATAAATACTCATTTATATCCAACAAGCTTTATATTATCAGGGATACAAGTTACAGGTCCAAAAACCTCTCGTTTAGTTAGGGAAGCTAATTCAGCTTTAATTGCTTCCTCCCACTTAGGCCAATCTTGCCTTTAACGACATTCAATAATAGATTGCGGCTCACAATCATCATCCATAATTTTATAAGCAACTGAGAATGCAAAAGCATCATCAATGATGATTTCATTTCGATCCCAAATTTCATTACAATATGTAATGGAATTCTCGGTATTCCCGGGGCTAGTGTTCCTTTCATGGGTTTGCGCCTCTTCAGGGGCAATAAGCTCTTCGGGAGCAAGCACAACGCCGGGCTCTTCTGGAGCGGATTCCTGATTCTTTCCCCTTCGTTTTCGAGGAGCAGTATCTTTTGATCCTATTGGTCTACCACACTTCAAGTGCGGAGGATTTTGATCCATTTTAGTCTGTCCTTCGGGAACAACTATCCTAGCTGGAGCATTTGCAGCGAGAATATGATAATAGTGCAAATAAATGTGCAAATGTGACATTGCTCGTAGATAATAGGCAAACATGGGACCATCTACAGGATGCGTCTATTAATACCATAAAATATCGAAATGGTCCATTTGGTGGTTGTATTGGTCCACAAATATCACCCTGAATTCTTTGTAAGAATAAAAGGGATTCAAAATTAACCTTTGTTATAGAAGGTTTGATAATGAGCTTTCCTTGTGAGCAAACCTCACAATTATAATCTTTGAACAACAATACATTTATATCCTTTAAAGGATGCCCTTTTGTATTTTGAATTATCCTACGCATCATTGAAGCGCCAGGATGACCAAGGTGATCATGCCACAGTCCAAATTGATTAGGGATTACCAATCTCCAGGATATGGTGGCGTAGCTTTCAACAGCCTTAATCATGACACAATACAAACCCATAGAAGAAGCTTCTAGCTTCTCATGGATGGTCTTCAGGCCCATCTTATAAGAGAAAATGCCAATATATTCTTTATCTTGCTCATAAATAGTCTCAATATGGTACCCATTACGGCGTACATCTTTGAAACTAAGCAAATTCATTTTGGATCTAATGCTTAGAAATGCATTTTCAATATGCAGGATGGTGCCATTTGGCAAAATAATTGTGGCATTATCAGAACCATCAATAATTGGAACATGACCTGATATTGTATGGATTTGTGCCTTACGCAATACCATACTCGAGAAAAAGTGTCTACTACGAAATATAGTATGTGTTGTTGCACTACCAAGCAAACAAACATCTTCCTTTTTCTCGGTATTTTCCATTTCCATTTATATTGACAACTTCAGGTGTCAAGTATCATTAAAGTTGCATATTAGTTATATAGTCGAATAAAATTTCAAAAAATAAATATATATAAAGTTCATAAGCATTTCATAACCATATTAAAGAACAATAAAAAGTAATACATTTAAAGCGAAACAACATAAAATTCGAAATTCAAATTATTATCCACCACTCTGATGCCTCATCAAAGTAATCAGAGGCCCTCAAAGAAATCAGAGACATCCAAGGATCCATTTGCTACTTCAGGAGCAAGAGGAGTCCCACCAACGGAGATATTGTTGGCCTCAACAGTGGTTATGGCAGTAGGATTGATTTCAATGGCATGAGATTCACCACGCTTGCCCTTATTCTTTAAAGATGCCTGGTATAGGTCAACAAAGTGCCTTAGCGTACGACAGGTACATGACCAGTGCCCAGTCATGTCACAGCGATGACAAATACTTTCATTAATCACGTTCTTTGGCTTCTTTTCTTTGCCATGATTTAGGTCAAAGTTTAATTTCATAGTGCGGTTAAATTTCCTACCATCCCTTCTAGGATTATGTTCTTGCCTGCGCTTATAGCCCTTAAAATGGCAAGTATTTTTCTCAAAGTTAGCATGTGCTTCAGGCAATGCTTTTGAGCTAGCAGGTCTAAGATCATGATTTTTTAGCAGCAATTCATTAGTTTGCTCGACAGTAAGAAGCACATAAATTAATTCAGAGTATGTGGCAAATTGACGCTGCCGGTATTGCTGTTGCAATACAATATTTGAAGTATGGAAGGTGGAGAAAGTTTTTTTTAGCAATTCCGCATCAGCGAGTTTGATACCGCATAACTCAAGCCGAGAAACAATATGAAATAAAGCGGAATTATAATCAGACATTGATTTAAAATCTTGCAATCTGAGATTTTGCCAATCATATTGTGCTTGAGGGAGGATAACAGTTTTGGTATGATCATACCTATCCTTCAACCTCCTCCACAAGATATGAAGATCTCGAACGGATAAATATTGAGTCTGCAGACTCTCATGCAAATGACGGCGAATAAAAATCAACGCATTTGCTTTATTGCTTTCATTTGAGGTTCCATCCTCTGTAATTGTATTAGCGAGACCTTGCCCTTGGAGATGCATTTCCATGTCAAGGCACCAGGATAGATAATTCTTTCCACTCACTTCCAGGATGTGGAATTTGAGCTTTTCAATATTTGCCATAATCCTTGCAAAAATAAATCCTTAAATTAATTAAAAGGATTTCCAAATATCCACCGCTACTTCAGGAGCAGAATGATACTTTTAGATTTGAAATTTTGGCTTCAGGCCAAGAAAAATAAAAATGAAGAATTGATAGAAGAAGATGAAGTATAAGTTGATTAATAAAAAGAATACCCACCTTGCAAAAATTACTTACTCAATCGGTAGATCTTCGTGCTGATAACGTGTTGTAAAATATTGTATTGCAAATATATAATAGAGAAGAGATTGAGAAGAGAAAGCAAGTGAACACTAGAGATAGTAGAGAAAATTAGATATTTCACTGTATTGTGATTGTTGTTCTATTGTACATCAAAACTAAACTCATATTTATAGGAGAACAAGAATGTACTTATCATTAACATTAATGTATCGAATGATACATGTACTTGATAAGAGAGATGAACATTCATTGTATAGGGAGTTGTACTTAGAATATATGATACAAATGTACCATAATAAGTACATTAGGTAAGATTAATATAATGAATATTCATTCATGTATTCTATTCATTCATGTATTTCATAACAAGAAACAATTTTTTCTATTTCATATTTGTTTCTGAACAAGAAATCCATTTGACAACGTAATTTCATTTTTATATTTGTGAAGTAAATTTTTAATCCAGAGCAGCAACAACCATTATAATACCAATTAAATGTTTATTTGTCGCAATCCTTTCGAGGCAAACAAAAAGAGAGTAGGTGAATTTTTACACGGGCGCAAATAACTCTCTTGCAAGGCAGTAATTGTGTTTCACAAGAGTTCTCTCAAGTCATATTGATTACAATTTGATTTTCCATTTATTACTGATCAAGTAAAAATAAAATAGGCAGTTGTGAATAACTCATTGTAGACTAGTTAGAAGTCAGGCATGACGTGAGAGTCGCTTTACCTTTACAAATCAGAGAATTTGGTATAGGTACTTGGTTAATGCCCATTGGTCGGTACCTCTATTCTTCAAAGGGAAGTTTTCAAACAGTCTTGGTCGATTTTATTTCCTCTCATGCGCCTGAAAGTTCAAGCATTTATGGTGGTAAATCATACACTCGAAAAATTACGAAATATGAAAAATGTATGTAATAAAAAAATGAGATAGTAAATAAAAGTGGAAAAAAAAAAAAACAAGCCGAGCCATGTAGGGCAACCATTAAACATAGTCTTGTTATACGCCCCAGGTCAAGATTTTGTTACAATGAAATATAAGAAACAGAAATCCATGTGCCCTAGAGTCCTAGTTACATTGCTTTCATGAATATGTTGCTCTTTTAGAATACATTAAGGGCTTAAACTTTGATCCATCTCCCTTGCTAAGGGTTTCATATTTGGGAAATCATCATGGAAGGTTTGAAAAACAAGCTAAGTTTTTTTAACTATCAGGAAAATGACATAAATGGTCATTGAACTTGGGTCTCGTGCGTAATTTGGTCCATAAACTTTTAATTTGTTTAATGTGGTTCATCAAATTTTAATTTATATAATGTAGTGCATGAACTTTTTATAAAAATTTAATTTAATTCTTAAACTATACGGATATATTTCATGTTTTCCTTAATGGAAGGACAATATTTAATATTTTCATATAGTTAGAGACTACATTAAATATATATAAAAATTTTAGGGGACTATTTGTATTATTATCCCTTTTTGCTATCCAACTGCCCCAAGTGGATGAATTCTAGGCCTCAAGCGTTGTAAGGTCAATAAAAGTGTTATGCAAAAAAACAACTTTAAAAAAGATTCCGGAAATGGGCCTCTAAGAAAGCCTAATGTAATATTATCAAGGCCCGATGCAAATCCGAAACTGGGCTTCTCCATGACCAGCCTAAATGCCATTTCGAAAGTTCTAGGACAATGAGACTCGCATCTGAGGTGATGCAAAGAGGCTAAGTACAATGAATTTAGAAAGCCGAAGGGCCTTACCATACCATTTAAAAGACTCTTCTGGAAAATGATTCTTATATCTAACTGGTAGAGGGGAGGTCCAATTATACTTTAAATTTCTCTTAGATGGGCCCTATATTTGGTGGGAAGGTCCAATATGGCTTATAAAACCCATAAGAAATTGGGATTGCCAACCTAATGAGGTGCACCGAAGCCCAGTGCAAAAAGGTTTCATTTAGGCAGCTTTTGCTTTTGTCGAAAGTATACACGTCATGAAACTAATGATCTAGAGACAACATGGCAACATAGAATTCGTTTAATGTGATTGAACTTTTAATTTATTTAATGTGATCTCTATATTTTTGGTATATGTTCAATTTTATCCATGAGCTGTTTTAGAATTTTTTTTTTTTTAACTTTAGAAAATATAGGAAGTTTAGTAAAAAAGCTCCCCTTTTAGGATATAAAAACTTTCTATACCTTTTAATTATATAAATATGTTCAGACGAATGAAGAATTATTTGTTGTGTATAAAGTAAAAGATTTTGTCATTCAGCCAAAGTTATATATAAAATTCAGATCAAAGCACTTGGCATGTATGACATATTCCTTGTGTGTCAAATGAAATGAATAAATTTAAGATCATATTTTCCCAAGTTAAGCAGGTTTGCAATAATATCACTTCTGGAAAAATAGAAAAAATATAGATGATTTATCATTTGTAGAATCAACTTCTATTATTTAAGCATGAGAACGTGTTAATTCTTTTTTCTATTTAAGCATCAAAGCATAATAGAAGCGTTTTCTATTCAAGAATTACAAATACAAAAGCTATAATTGTCAAAGTATAGAACATGAATCTTTGTAAGCACAAGTTTCTGCGCAAGTTTTCTTCTATTAATGAAAGTCAGGTAAGCTTTATAGACGCTCTTCTTCTGAAAGCGTATGCTCTTCCATTGTAAGCACTGTTTCCTCCGTAAGTATCTGAGCGATAAGAGATATATCTTGCTAGCTCATGCTCCTCTTTTGCAAACTTAATTTCCTTTTTGAATATCATAGCAACAAAATGTTTGTAGTTGTTAGCTCTACTCTCCTTAATAAGTAACAGAGCAAACAATATAGATTGCTAGCATGTACTCTTTAAAAACATAAGTTCCTCTTCAAGAATCAGAGCAGAGGAGATATCAGAGCATAGGTTTTATTTTATATTTTTTTCCTTTGCATATCATGGCAAACATGTTTGGTACGAGTGATGTTGTCTTGCACAGGTTCACGGGGTCATGACCTCCCATGAAGTGAGTGGAGTTGATTCCGCTTACTGATCGTGACTTCGAGACATCAGAGCATTATGCATTTTACCTTGTAAAAGAACTTCTGCATACATGTGAGGGTAGATCATCAAATCAGAGCTTCTATTTCTGAGATAGAGATATGCATCGAATAGAGAGATTTTGCTCGAACTAGTTTCAGTTGTTGCAGACTCTCTCTCATCTTCATTAATTCAGTCCAAAACTTGATGCAATAAGAGTTTCCCCTTCTTATTTCCTTCAAGTAAGTCTTTCTTTTCTTTTAAGATGTAGAATGCATTTCCTGTACATACAGAGACGTCCGCTTCTTGCGCCCCTCCACCTCCATCACCTTCCTTTGCAGACCCTATTCGTTCTTTCCTCCAAACTTCTCCTTCAACAACTTCTTCACCTCATCGTCTACTTCCTCGTCAACAGAAAGAATCTTCCTTTTCTTCATCCATCTATTAACAATTGGCTTGATCTGCACATCCTATTCAGTATCTCGAATCCCTCCAATCTCGGCAATCCATTATCCCCTTTCAGTTCCTCAGGAATTTCAATGCCTTTCTCCCTTAGGATCCCCATGATCACAGAGCCATAGGAAAGAACACCCGAGGTTTTAAGATTTGTACGATACATGTGCAAGAAAACTAGCGTGTTCCAAGACTGAATGAAATGCCATTGATGATAGCGAGCTCATAAGAGTTTTGTTTCAAATTCGGTAACGTCGTTTGTCAAAGCATTCTTGAGACGAGACAAAGATTCAGGACTTTTTGCAGCAATTTAATTTTCAAAGCAAAAGAGCCGTACGTTAGAACTCGCCTTTTGTTTCCATTCCATATTATTTCATTCCCCAGCAAATCTATACCTCCAGACATAGAGTAAAAGTCTCTCAGTACTAGGGATTAGCAGTTCCAAGTTCCTTGTAGGTTAACTTGGAACCTTGAACCTATCCATTAAAACAGATTTTTCATTTTTTGGAATCTAGAACCTACCATGCATACCTTGAAACCTAGAACTACCTTGTTATGGGCTCCAGAGTGGGTTCCAAGGCCTACCCAGGTTCTACTTTTATTATTAATTATATGATTTCAATGAATTATCACATTTAATAACAGTTACTTGCTGTTATAATTCACTAATCATAAATTATCTTTAGACACCAAAAAAAGATAAAAAGAAAAAGAAAAAAAGAAATGTTATCAAAGTTAAGAGTCTTAGTCATAAAATAGAAACTCAGATTGATTGTTCTAGATTATACACTCGTTATACCACAGAATCGCGTAAAGACATAGATCAAGAAACACACAAAAATTTATTCCTGGTTCTAGATTCCAAGTTTCGGGTTCTACCAATCTATAACCTAGAACTTATTCATTGAAACAGGTTCCCCAATGTTTGAAACTTGAAACATACTATGTATATCTTGGAAATTAGAACTAGACAAGCCCTAAAACCATGCTCATCTCTATTCAATACCAAATATATTAGCCCTGCCCCTTGAAAGGAGCAGGGTGAGGATGGATGTAGTCATCACTACTCATGAACCGCACCAACCTTAGACTCTAACTGCTTTCTATATTTAGTGTTTTATATTTTAAGTTTTATAAAATATTTTGTCATGAGAGCAATTCCAGTGACATACCATTTTAATGACATTTGGTTAGATGTAATATAATGTCGCATAATATCCTAAATGGACATTACTCGTTTTTACTTATTTATTTATTTAAATTTTACCTAATATCGCATCTTGAACTCTATTATGACTATTTTACCAATTTCCTTAATGTTTATATTAGTGCTTTATGCTTTGTCTCACTAATTTTTCAAAAGAATTTAACATTATAGAATCATGTCTAGTTCACAAATTAGTCACAATAAACATTGACATTATTCTATTGTATTGAAAATAGAAAGATCATTAGAAAGGTCGATTCTAATGTTTTTAGAAAGTGCTATAAATTGGTACACTATTTCATCGGAGTTTTGAATAATCATATCAGTAAAAAGGGTGTTTGTGCATGGCACGATCTTCAAATTAGTCTTCCACAAAAATTTGATAAAATTTCTGCTGATATTTGAGAGGACAAAGAATCTTCTTTGGGTTAATTCCCTTATAATACTCAATAGATAGTAATTTCTAGCGAACTTTATCTTCCCATGAGCAGTCCAAGGAATGGTACAAATCTCATGTCTACACATCAAACAAAAACTAGCAATGACGGGTTTGTCACTTCTTCTCCAAAATGTCATTTTTCTTAGTGAATATATGGTACATAGCGGGACAAAGACTAGCTTGTAATTTCCACCTTCTCTTGTCAGAATGTCCAAACGACGACTTCTTTGTAAAGTCCGGCTTCTAGGTCGACTTGTCAAGTCTTCCCCAATATTGATATGGAGTCTGTGTTCTCACCTTCTTGTTTAAATACTAATGATAAAGTCGTTCTCATGCTTTAGGCTCAAAAAATCAATGTTGTGGTTTCTAATCCTAGCTCCAGAAATTCAACTTTAAGTCAATTGTCATGGTGGTGAGTTGTTGTATTAGTATCCCTCCATATAATTACCTAATTATGGTTGAGTTCTCAGATTATAAAACAAAAAATTCCGAGATCCACTGACAAAAATTATAGAAATTAAGAACGTATTAAGTGTGCTAGGACTATCCTTAAATAATGTTTTTCGCAAAGTGCGAAAAAGGTAAGATGTGACTATCCTCCAAGATTAAAAATTTCTTGAAGGTTGAAAAACAGGGAAAAAAATTGTAGTATATGGAAAGAGATGACAATCAAAATGGTGGAGGGGAAGAGGTATTGAAACTTCGTGCAAGAACGCCAATGTGCATGCATGTGTGGTAGTTCTCTCAAATTGCATTGGTAAATGAAATATTCGTAAAAATGTAAATAAATTAGTATACAAAACAAATTAATAAATGATACAATTGGTCTCTGAACTTTCATCCAATACGTAGCGTGATTCATGAACTTTTAATTTATTCAATGTAACCTCTAAATTTTTAATTTTTCGAATGTGGTTTCTAGACTTTTGTTACATGTTCAATATAGTTCCTGAATAATATGAAAGTGTTCGGTGTTGTTCTTCCACTAATTCAAAATCAAGGGCACCATTGAATATTTCCATATAGTTAAGGGACTCAATTAAACACATATCATAAGTCTAGAGATCAAATTGAACTAATTAAAAGTTCAGGGATAACATTTCACGTCGAAGTAAAGTTCAAATATCACATTGTATATTGGGCCAAAGTTTGAGGATCACTTGTGACATTTTTCCAAAAATAAAAGGGATATATTTAGAGAAAAGTGAAAGTTAGAGAAGTCACAGTACAGGATGAAGTGGCAATTATTTGAGATGTCTCGCTCCTTGGATCTCTTTACTTGTAGGTAGCATTGGACGCGAGAGTTTTGCTTAGATCACTTATTTGGAATTTAAGTGACCAACGAGTTTATTGGAACATCATATTAATAATTAGTCTCACGAGATCCCTTGATATGGAAGCAAAGCAATTTAAGTTTCTATTTAGAATGTCTCTTATGGTTGTTTTTGTTTTTGTCTAGAAATTGAGGCAAGGGATGAAACTTTTAGATTTGAAAAACTACACTTAATGTTTGCAATTTGAGTGAAAATGAAAACGAATGTCTCTTATGGTTGTTTTATGTTGTTAAGGAGTTCCCAAGAGTATTTATTATATAACTAATGATGAAACTTTTAGATTTGAAAAACTGATTCTTCTCATGTTAAATAAAATTACTACATTGTCGAGAGTTGAAAAATTTCCTAACTTCTGAAACAATTATGGCTTTACAATGTTTGCAATTTGAGTGAAAATGAAAATGAATACGTTAATTGCTCACATTTATATTTAAGTTTGTATAGGGTTCAGATGAAAATAAAAGTTTGTATAAGGTAATATTTATAACTTGTTCACGAATCAAAAACATGGTTTGCCAGAAAAGCCGGCAATCACTTTCCCACGGATCAGTAGCGATGACCTGGTCTTCCAATGTGCCGACCGACTTGGCTGCCGCCGAGGCATCGGCATCAACGAAAGTAAGGATTATAAAAACCGGTAAGACGAGAGCCAGAGGAAGGCACAGATTGGAAGCATCGGCACCAACGAAAGTAAGGATTATAAAATCCGGTAAGACGAGAGCTAGAGGAAGGCACAGATTGGAAGCATCGGCATCAACGAAAGTAAGGATTATAAAAATCGGTAAGACGAGAGCCAGAGGAAGGCACAGATTGGAAAAACATAAAGATGAGAGCAGCTGTGTTGTGTTTTCTTTCCATTCCAATGGCCTTGGCTTTGGCCACGTTTGCCGTGAAGGACAACTGCGACCGAACGTGCGGCAACATGAGCGTGCCTTTCCCATTTGGGCTCGACGAAAGTTGCGCGCGGAACTCCTACCTCGTCCTCAGCTGCAACCACACTTCCGGGGACCTGTCCCTCGAAGATGACATTCCGGTGTTGGACATATCCCTGGAGAACGGGACAATGACCATTGGCCAGTACAGAGCTTTCGACTGTTACGACGAGAGTGGCCATCTGCTTGACGACTCTGTCCCTGACACGTCGATCACACTGGGTGAAGACGGGCAATATACATTCTCAGACACCCGGAACAAGCTCACTGTCTTCGGTTGCGACACCTTGGCTTTTATCTTGGGTGCCAATGGAACTGCTGGGAGTGGATGCTTCTCCTATTGCCACGAGGACATTAACTTCACAGCCGAAAGCTACTGCTCCGGCTACGGATGCTGTCAAACATCGATCCCCAAGAGCCTCAGAAGCCTTAATATATCCATGATCAGCGCAACGAATTACACTTCAGTTTACAATTTCAGCTCTTGTGGATCAGCGTTCTTAGTGGACCAGGACTCGTTTAATGTCTCCAAATACGAACTTCCTGTCCCAGATGATATGCTCGTTAAAAAATACTCAAACGTTGTTCTGGATTGGGTAGTTGAACGGGATTTGACCTGCAAGGAAGCGCAATCGAACCGATCGATCTATGCTTGCGGTGCCAATAGTTTCTGCTCTGACTTCAGGAACGGGCAGGGTTATCGTTGCTTCTGTGATGTTGGGTACACAGGGAATCCCTACGCCTCTCCACTGTCCCCGGGATGTCAAGGTATCGTTCCGTTCTCTTTGCAAGCCTAAGTTTATATTATTCAATTGAGCCAAAATTTATATTATTGGATCGGGCCAAATTTACAGTTCACCATTGATTCTGCTTCATATAGACATTGATGAATGCAAGGATCCACGACGATACCCATGTCATGGAAATTGCAAGAATACGCCTGGGAACTACACATGCGATTGCCCATTCGGCATGACTGGTGATGGCAAAGTCAGTTGCCAAATTTCAGGTCTTGCCACGACTGCGGCAGGTAATTCTATTCCCTTGTGATGGTCGCTTAATGAACTATTCTATTCTTGCTGACCGCGAGTCCACTTGCTATTGATATTGCTAGTACGAGTACCTAGAGGGGGGTGAATAGGTTTATAAAAATTTCTTGAAGATTTCACAATACTTAGACAGATGAAGGATTAAAAAAAGATCAATCGTAAGACTGAGTAAAGGAAAGAGAGAATTGAACACACGGTTTATAGTGGTTCGGCTTGATGCAAGCCTACGTCCACTCTTCTACACTGACAGCCGATTGGCTGGATTCCACTATGAACAAAGAGATGTTACAGTGTTGATCTTCCTTGATTTCTCGATGTAGATGATCTACTACACTCGCTCAAGGTATCACCAAGTATAAACACTCTCTGTGTATACAATTTCGCTCAAACTGTATCGACTAACAATCAAGGTTCTTCAGACTCTGGAATTTTTCTATCAAACACACACTTAAATCAACTAGAACGTCTTCCTTTTATACTCCTTTATGCCTTCATAGCCGTTGGCACTTACCAAAGGAATTCCTCCAATCTACCCGTTGGACGGAATCAATTAAGAAGATCATCCGAGCTATTTAAGGAATCTGATGATAGCCCATCAATCCTGTTCGCCCATACAATCAGGATCTTGGTTTCCAAGAATAGAACATTCCAAGAATGTTTCGTCAAACATTGGATCTTCAATTGATCTTAGATAAGAATCAAATAATCCGAAATGATTATCCAACCAAGGGATCTTTTCCGAGAGGATAGGATCGAATCCTCAACCATATACTTAGGCTTCGGTTTCCTTCGTCCTTTGGATTAGAAAGACTGTCGGTGAGAATAGTCTTGAGTCTTGAGTCTTGAGTCTTGAGTCTTGAGTCTTGAGTCTTGAGACTTTAAACTGTCGACATCCAGACTAGACTGATAGAAATGTTTTGTCAGCTTCAAAATATTCTGGAAAGATTTCTCCAACAATCTCCCCCTTTTTGATGGTGACAAAACTTTCTTGTAGATTTGAACAACTTTGACCTGCAAAAACATTTTTCAAGCAATATGGCTAACTCATAAAGATTAATAAAACAACCAGACTCTGCATCCACAGCAAATTGGTTAGTCTTTCATGAGTAATACCATATAACAATACTTGATATAAATGCAACCAGTCAAGCATCAAAATCCACAGCCAATTCAGTCAAGTTCACACCCAAGTTCAAGTTCTCAAGTCATACTCAAAAATAAACATAACCACAAAAGTCAAAGTTTTTGAAAATGATGTTGGTGGTTCAAATTGGTTCTCCCCCTTTTTGTCATCATTAAAAAGGGTGAGAAAGGAGTCATGTCTGCTTGGGAAGGCGCACGATCTGGAAATCTCCCATTGACTGGACTACGCCTTCTAGCCTCTTCAAGTCCTCCCTTAGATGAGCTACCTCCTCTCCTTTGGCATTGGCTTGAAGTTGCGGAGCGGGTCTTTCATCTTGTCCTCTAAGGTGACTGAAGATGCTTGTCCAGCATTTTCATGGCTTGAATTTCACATTCCGAGCATATAACGGGCAACGCATTTCCGAGAAGAATATCCATGATGCGATGAAAATCTGCAGAATTGTCGATCCATACCGGGCATGAGTTTTCTCGAGATGGAGTAAATGGAGACGATGGTGCTTCTGTATAGTCTTGCAGATTGGGTGTCGACGTATCACCTTCTTCAGGCAATTGAGAAGCCTGAAATTCTTCTGGGTCTGCTGGAGATTGTCTTGGACCTTCACTATCTGCAGCATGAGGTGTAGACCTTTCTTGCTCGCCAACTCCCCTGTCTCTAGGACATTCAAAGGGGAAGAATGATGATCATGCTCAAGATTTCCCTTCTCTCCGGATTCAGCAGCAGACTTTTCTTTCTCTTCTTCAGCTTCTTTCTCCTTCTCTCTATGCTCTTCTTCTTCTCTACTCTTGGTTTGCTCTTCTTCTTCTCTCTGTTTCTTCTGAAGTTCTGTCGGCTGAGACACAGAACGTCTCGTTCTTGTCAGTGCATGGATAGTAGGATCTTCATCCTCTTCATCTTCATCCTCTAGGATGAGAGTTCTTTTCTTCTTTTTCGATGGGGCACCAATGGCCTCCTTTCCTTTTCTCTTTGAAGCGGATCGAATGGAGATTTCACTTTGAATTTCTCCATTGCCTTGGAAAGTTCTTGCAGACGCATCTTTGTTAACATCTTCAAACCTACCACCATCTTATCACACGGTTGAACACAAAGTGTTTGTGGCGGTTCAATATTCATGTGTCTGAAGATCTTGGTCACCAGACCAAGATAAGGCAATTGTCCTTTGTCTTTCGACATTGCTCTGTACATATGGAAGAGAATAGTGTGCGGGAGAGAGAACTTCCGTCCTGAGTTGATCGCGTACATCAACTTTGCTTGAAAAGAGACACGGAAGTCTTTGACGTAGACTTCGGTCTTAGACAGTTGATTACAATCTTATGAAGCACAATGTTGATGGCATTAATCCTGGAATAGGTAACTTTCTTCTCTGCGTTCCTATCTTTGACAAGTTCCGAGTAGTACGAGCGGTGAGACTTTGATTGGTAGATAACGTCCTCGTTCAACTCCAACTATGTCTGCCAACATATTCACATCTACCACGTAGACTTGGTCTCGTACACTGAATGAAATTCTATTCGCATCCAGAAAGCTAAGATTTGAATAGAAATAAGCGGTCAGATGAGCATACCCGTCAGTAGAGTCAGAGCAAAAATTCTCAAGTTGAAACAAATTCAACTTTTCTCTCAAGTTCATGTTGATGGCGTCCGGAAGTCAAAATCGACACTTCTAGGGTTTATCACCCCTCTTTTCAACAGCTGAAATACACTTTTTCCGATCCTTGGATTTGAACAAATCCATCCGATTTCCTTTCACCTTTGCTGCCACTCCCATTTTCGGTTGAAATTCAAGGAACATTCTGTCATCATCGTTCCCTTCAATTAAATTTTGTCCTGGCATACGAGGATCACTTGGAATGTTCGCAAGTGCGTCCTCTGCTTTTCCTTTCGGGGCAATTCCCAAATCCTCCATTTTCTTCAGAAAACGATACTCATTTCCATAATTTTTGTCCTTAAGGAAGTCATCTATATATTGCAATGGAGTACCGGTGCTTTTCAACGCACGATAAAGTTTATAGATAAAGGAGGGTTTTTGGACTCTTACTTGGGTCGGCATCCTCGATTATCTCTTCTTCCAGAAGATTACTTGCATCTTGTGGGGCAGGAGGCGTTGAATGACGTGGATGAGAGCGAATCGGACTTTGTCGCCGACTTGTTAAGTCTTCTTCCTCAGTGAGATCGAAGTGAGTTGGTCCCTTCTTCATTCTTTGTGGTCCCCTATTTGCGATTCTTGATGATTTCCTCGAAGAAGACATCTTTCTTTGTCGAATGGAAGATTCCTTCACTCGCTTTCCCAAGAAAAATGACCACTTTCTCGACGACAAACGGTATCGGGAGGAGAGAGCCTTTTAGGGTTTTGAAGATTGGGAAAAGAAAAACTGTATATATATATAACTCAGTTTTGAAAAGGGAAGTTCAATCGATGTAAGGAAAGTGTACTAACACTTCTTTTCAAAATCAATAACTGCCAAAATTATTACGAAAGATCGTACCTCTTCGAGTTTAGATAAAATAACTAAACGAAAATTTGTACCTTTACAACTTACAGTCTATAGCCACGAATGTCTGAGTCTGAGGATTTAAAGTCTGAAAGATTAGAGTCTTAGAGTTGGTGAGTCTCTAGACTTTAACTTCTTCAAGCTTCAAAATGTTGAGTCTTGAACGGATGAAATCGAATTGATTTTTCTCCAAAGGCTTTGTGAATATATCCGCTAGTTGACTCTTTGAATCAACAAATTGAATCGAGATTTCTCCATTTTGAATATGATCTCTAATGAAGTGATGTCGAATCTCAATATGCTTTGCTCTTGAATGAAGGATTGGATTTTTGGTGAGATTGATCGCCTTTGGTGTTGTCACATCTGATTTCGTGCATGAGTCTTCAATCCCAAAGTCTTGTAGCTATTGTTTTATCTATAGAATTTGCGAACAGCACTTCCAAGAGCTACATACTCGCTTCGTTGTTGAGAGAGCTACGTTGCTTTGCTTCCTCGAGAACCAAGACACCGTCATGTTTCCAAGCGTTGACAAGTTCCGAAGTGCTTTTTCTATCGACTCTGCAACCGGCCAGATCTGCATCTGAGTATCCTAGAAGATTAAAGTCTCCCTTCTTGGGATACCAGAGACCGATGCTTGAAGATGAGGCAACGTATTTGATAATACGTTTTGCAGCACTGAGATGGGATTCTCTAGGATCTGATTGAAACCTAGCACAAATGCAAACACTCAACAAAATATCAGGTCTAGAAGCAGTAAGATAAAGAAGTGAACCGATCATGCTCCTGTACAGCTTTTGATCTACTTTCTTCCCTTCTTCATCATTGTCTATCTTCTGAGAACATGACATTGGTATGTCGGTCTTTTTGCACTTTTCCAATCCAAACCTTTTGACAAGATCATTAGCATATTTTTCTTGATAAATAAAAGTTCCTTCCTTCATTTGTTTTACTTGTAGTCCAAGAAAGAATGTTAATTCTCCCATCATACTCATTTCAAACTCATCCTGCATAGACTCGGAAAATTTCTTGCATAGACTTTCATTTGGTGATCCAAAAATAATATCGTCCACATATATTTGAGCAAGTAAAAAGCTTTTGTTTTCCTTTTTGATAAACAAAGTAGTATCTACTTTACCTTTGACAAAACCATTCTGTAATAAAAACTTACTTAGTCTGTCGTACCAAGCTCGAGGTGCTTGCTTTAAACCATACAAGGCATTTTTCAGTCTGAAGACTGAGTCTGGCTTCTTTGGGTCTTCAAACCCAGTGGTTGTTCCACATAAACTTCCTCATGGATGAATCCATTTAGGAATGCACTTTTGACGTCCATTTGGAATAACCTGAAATTTTTATAACAAGCAAACGCAAGTAATAGACGAATAGCTTCTAACCTTGCTACTAGAGCGTAAGTCTCATCATAGTCTATTCCTTCTTCTTGCGTATACCCTTTGGCCACGAGTCTTGCTTTGTTTCGTACGACTTTTCCTTCTTCATTCATCTTGTTCCCGAATACCCATTTGGTTCCAATAATGTTTTACCTTTTGGTTTAGATGTCAATTCCCAGACATCATTGATGTTGAACTGTCTGAGTCTTCTTGCATAGCTTCGATCCAACTTTCATCGGATAAAGCTTCTTCTATGCTTTTTGGTTCAATTTCAGAAATGAGAGCCACAAAGCACTAGATTCTTCACGCCTTTTTGATCTGTGCGGATTCCTTCATTGATTTCACCAATAATGAGATCTTTGGGATGACTGGATTTATGCTTCCCGATTCTTGATTGATCCGCCTGGTTGATGATCTCTTTCTTTATTTGATTCTTCATGAGATTCTTGATGTTGGACTTCCAGAGACTGAGATGCTTCTTGAGTTGTAAGCGTTGGAAGGTCTGAAGTGGGTTCAGACTCTTCATACTGAGTCTGACTGGATTCATCTTGCATTGAGTCTTGGAATTTGACATTCATTGATTCCTCCACCGACTGGCTTTTCTTGTTATAGACTCTGTAGGCTTTGCTTGATGTAGAATATCTAAGGAAGATGCCTTCATCTGATCTTTCTTCAAACTTACAAACTCGATCATTTGCATTTTTCAAAATAAAGCATTTGCAACCAAATACATGAAAGTATGAAACAATAGGCTTCTTACCTTTGAACAATTCATAGGGGTTTTCTCTAAAATAGGTCTTAAAAAGACTCTATTTATAATATAGCAAGCTGTTAAAACAGCTTCAGCCCAAAATCGTGAAGAAATTTTGCTTTCAATTATAAGTGTTCTAGCCATTTCTTGAAGAGATCTATTCTTTCTTTCCACAACTCCATTTTGCTCTGGAGTATATGGAGAGGAAAACATATGATTAAAACCAGATTTATCACAAAATTTTGTAAAATCTTGATTTTCAAATTCACTTCCATGATCTGTTCTTATGCTTGAGATTGCACATCCTTTTTCATTTTGAACCTTTTTGGCAAATTTTTCAAAATACGAAAAGGTTTCTGACTTACTTGCAAGGAAATATACCCAAGTGAAGCGGGAATAATCATCCACAATTACTAGGCAATATTTCTTACCTCCAATGCTCTAAGTTCTGGTCGGTCCGAAGAGATCCATATGAAGCAACTGTAGTACATGATTAGTAGAGACATGATTTATTGGCTTAAATGAATTTCTTACCTGCTTTCCCAGAATGCATGGAGTGCATGAATCAGACTTTTGGTATGGCAATTTAGGTAGACCTCGAACAAGCTTCTTTGATGAGATTTTGGCTAATTGTTTCATGTTGACATGGCTAAGCTTTCTGTGCCATAATACTGCTTCTTCTCGAATTGAGATTAGGCATTGTGCTTCATTTGGTTTTACATCAAGGAGGTAGATATTTCCATGCCTTCGACCCATGAAAGACTGAGTTGAGTCTTTGCTAATTCCAGAACATATGCCTTCTTGAAAGGAGATCTTGAAACCGGTATCACATAATTGGCTAATGCTTAGAAGATTGTAGTTGAGTCCTTCCACTAGAGAGACATTGCTTATTGTGAGATTTCCAATTTTCACAGTTCTAAATCCCACAATGCTACCTTTGCTGTTTCCTCCAAATGAAACTTTTCCACCATTTACTTGAACAATCTTTATAAAGCAGTTTGAGTCTCCTGTCATGTGTCTTGAACATCCGCTGTCAAGATACCACTTAACTTTCTTTTTGACAGAGACCTGCATTAAAAGAGAGTCTCAAGCTTTCTTTGGTACCCAAATTTTCTTGGGTCCTTTGGCGTTAGTAGAATGAGCATTACTAGGCCATACTTTTTTAACAGGCTTCCAAACCATAGAACACTCTTTTTCAAAATGATCTTGACTGTTACACTTTGAACACCTTAGAGCATTTCGACCTACAGACTTTACAAAGACTTTCTCGAAATGATTTTTGTAAGCCTCTTTTGACGGTCTTTTCTTAATTCTTTCTTTTATTTTTGGAAAATCAATCAAAGGAATTGTTTCTGCTGTCATACCTAAACCAGACTTATTGAAGTAAGGTCTTTGGACTGAAAGAACTTTTTCAAGTTTTTTCAGACCCTATTGAAAATTTCTTTGAAATATTTGATAAGTCGCTTTTTAAGAAAGCATTTTCTTTTGAAAGTTTATCTTCATTCTCCTTAAGAGTAGAAACATTCAGGTCTAAACTTTTCACTTTTTCTTCTAAAATATTTTCCTTTTGTTTTAAAACTGAGTTTTCCTTTTAAGTTCGGAAATCTTTTTGAGAGAAGTCTTAAGACTAAAACATAGTTCATCAATGTATTTAGAGACTTTGACAGGGATTTTATAATCACTTACCTCAAATTCACTGCCCGAGTCGATCCAGTCCGAGTCGATTGTGCCATCGGACACGATTGGCATATTCCTCATCACTATCTTCACACTCTGTATCGCTCCAAGTTTCAGCTTTGAGAGCTTTTCAAGACTTTTCAGCTTTTCCTATCTTCTTCTTCAGGAGAGGACAATTTGGTCTGATGTGTCCCTTTTTCTTACATTCGAAGCAAACTACATCTTTGTTTGGTTCCTCATTATCAACAAACTTGGTTTGCTGTTTCTGAAGACTTTGTTTTCTTGAGTTGAACCTTCTTCCTTTTCTATTCAGCTTTGAACTTTCTAATCATTAGAGCAAGCTCCTCATCGTCCGAGATCTTCTTCGAGTCCGTATCATCGAATCATTGTTAGATTTTAATGCAATGGATTTCTTACCTCTTGGATCTTCGTCTTCATTAATTCGTTCCACTTCGTAAGACTGAAGAGTCCCAATCAGCTCGTCTACAGATAATGGCATAATTCTTTGCGTCTCTCTTATTGAAGTCTTTATATGATTCCAATCCTTGGAGAGTCCACGCAGCAGTTTGTTCACCTTCATAGGATCAGAAATTTTCTGTCCTTGATTTTCAAGGCCATTGACAATATCTGTAAAACGGCTAAACATGTCGCTTATAGATTCTCCTAGTTTCATTTTGAAGGCTTCATATTGACCAAGGAGAATGTTAATTCTGGTCTCCTTCACTCGACCGTCCCTTCATAAGTGATATGTAATCGTCCCGTCTTCTTTTCTTTGTGACACAAGAAGATATTCTGTTATACTCGATTGGTGATAAAGCACAATATAAAGAGTAAATTGCTTTTGCATCGAGTGCTTGTCTCTTGTTTATCTCTTCTTGAGACATTCCGCTGATATCAACAGGTTTCTTTCCCTCTTTCGGATACGATGCAGCGGTAGGAATAATTCCTCTTTCCACCACATCCCATTCCGAGAGGATCCTTTGACCGTAGAAAAGCTTTCATCTTGTTTTTCCAGATGTTGTAATCCTTTCCATCAAAGTAGGGTGGTCTAGTATTGCTTTGCCCTTCCACCAACCCTGGTGCTAGCATAATAGCCATGAATCTTTTACTCTGAAGTAAAACACTTCAAATAAAGTAAGAACACGAGCTCTGATACCAATTGATATTGCTAGTACGAGTACCTAGAGGGGGGTGAATAGGTTTATAAAAATTTCTTGAAGATTTCACAATACTTAGACAGATGAAGGATTAAAAAAAAATCAATCGTAAGACTGAGTAAAGGAAAGAGAGAATTGAACACGCGGTTTATAGTGGTTCGGCTTGATGCAAGCCTACGTCCACTCTTCTGCACTGACAGCCGATTGGCTGGATTCCACTATGAACAAAGAGATGTTACAGTGTTGATCTTCCTTGATTTCTCGATGTAGATGATCTACTACACTCGCTCAAGGTATCACCAAGTATAAACACTCTCTGTGTATACAATTTCGCTCAAATTGTATCGACTAACAATCAAGGTTCTTCAGAATCTGGAATTTTTCTATCAAACACACACTTAAATCAACTAGAACGTCTTCCTTTTATACTCCTTTATGCCTTCATAGCCGTTGGCACTTACCAAAGGAATTCCTCCAATCTACCCGTTGGACGGAATCAATTAAGAAGATCATCCGAGCTATTTAAGGAATCGATGATAGCCCATCAATCCCGTTCGCCCATACAATCGGGATCTTGGTTTCCAAGAATAGAACATTCCAAGAATGTTTCGTCAAACATTGGATCTTCAATTGATCTTAGATAAGAATCAAATAATCCGAAATGATTATCCAACCAAGGGATCTTTTCCAGAGGATAGGATCGAATCCTCAACCATATACTTAGGCTTCGGATTTCCTTCGTCATTTGGATTAGAAAGACCGGTGAGAATAGTCTTGAGTCTTGAGTCTTGAGTCTTGAGTCTTGAGTCTTGAGACTTTAAACTGTCGACATCCAGACTAGACTGATAGAAATGTTTTGTCGCTTCAAAATATTCGGAAAGATTTCTCCAACAGCTATTGATCGGCTTATGTTGAGATGCTCTGAAATCGTATTCGATCCTACTTTTCAACCAAGAGATCATTGGTCACCCCCTCGATGACCGTTGGATAAAAAGAAAGGAGAGAAAAAGAAAGGTCAGTCTTGCCCAATGATTGCAAAGGCAGTAAACTACGATCCGTTATAATCCGAGAATCCATTCCAAGTACCATAGAAGTGCCCCTCATCTGTTTTTTTTTTTCAGTGTTCACCGAGAGACACCCCCGCCCGCACCCTGTTTTATTTTCTTCTGGTCGTATATTCACTGTACACACCACACTTTTTTTTCTCTTTACTTCAAAAACACCCCAAGTCCTTTTGGCTAGAACGCTAAAAAGTCCAACCTTCATCTAAAAATTGCAAGTTTACCAACATGACCAAAAGTGCATAAACGAACTCGATTGAGTTTAAGAAAAAAATACTGACAAACCTCCCATCTAAGAGTCGAAGGTTGAAGAACTCTAAGATCCAAGTATTTAAGGGGGTCAAGTTAACATTAAAATTTAGTTCTTAAATTTAGAAGGCCAGAATTCATCATATAACCTAAGTCAATTTTTTTTTTTTTGGGAGAAACTAATTCATTTATTCCTCTATTTTGTGTGGCAGTCATTGTCTCAATAACATTAAGCGTAGTTGTTAGTGGGTTAGTCTTGCTGGAGGAGAGATCTTGAAGCACCAAAGAGTGAAAATCTTCACTGAGGCACAGTTGGCTAAAGTCACCAATAACTACGATACTTGCAACAAGCTCGGTGAGGGTGGTTTTGCTTCAGTCTACAAAGGAAGAATTGATGGTGACATTTTAGTCACAGTCAAGAAGCCTAGAGATGTCCTTGTCAATAAGCCGAAAGACATGAACAAGGACTTGTCTCTGAGTACTCACAATGAATTTCTGCACGAAATTAGCATTGTTTCACGGGTGAATCACAAGAACTTGGTCAAGCTCCTAGGCATATGTTTGGAGACAAAAGTGCCATTGTTGGTCTATGAATTCATTCCTAATGGCACTCTTCATCACCACATTCATGACAAGAGATCGACCATTCTACACTCGTGGAAGAATTGCCTCGGGGTTGCCTCGAAGTTGCCTTGGCCCTCGAGTACTTGCATTCTCTAGCTGACCCACCGATCATTCATAGTGATGTCAAGTCTCTAAATATACTTTTAGATGAGAAGTACTCAGCAAAAGTATCTGATTTCGGGGCCTCAGTTTTGATGTCACCTGGAAAGACCCATATAGCTGATAAAGTACAAGGCACAATAGGTTACCTTGATCCTGAGTATCTCATCACTGGTGAATTAACCACGAAGAGCGATGTTTATAGCTTTGGGGTTGTCCTTTTGGAGCTCCTAACTAGAGAGATGCCAACTCAACGGGCAAAATATGGGGAAAAAATCAACACCATCCAGTCTTTCATCTCCGCTATGGAGAACCGGACACTCATCCATATGACAAAGTTTGAGGCATCCAATGAAGCTGAACTGCGGGAGATCGAGTCGGTCGGTTCACTTGGTAGAAGGTGCTTAAACTTTAATGGCATCGAAAGGCCAACAATGAGGGAAGTGGCCAAGCAACTAGCAAGGATCAACAAGAACCTGTGGGCCGATCAATGGGACGACAAAGAGACTCAAAGTTTACTGACAAGATGAGATGTGATTCTCTCCGGACTTCAATAAGTGAAATGAACAAACTGGAGTCGACTGCTCTTTTGCTATTTGACATCAAAGCAGCTACTTCTAGCTGCAGCGTCTGACTCGTGCTTTCTACCCTAGAAACGAGTCCAGGGGTCGTATGTTCCGGCTTCATTAATTAGGGATTTTGAAGTTTTTTAAGGGATGATTCTTATTTAAATCAAGTACGGGGGATTATGATGATTATACTCCCATCTGTTCTATCTAGAGCTTTGCCTATATGAATAATTATGGAATGATTGCTCCATTCACTATCTATTCGAACAATTCAATGGGAAATTACATATTTGAATTGCAGCTTCGCGTAGACCTTCTTTCCCAAATAAAGCACGAAGGCAGTTTCCTAATTTTTGGCGTTGCATCGTTTTCTTATTTTTACCTTTTCGTCACTATAGCAAAAAGATGCCGCTTCATAGAAAGGCAAGAGCTGCGAGAAAGCATGAATGACGAACTCTACCCACAAAGTTGATTCCAGTTATGCACACAGTCACATTTGTAATGCTTGTATAAAAACTACTAGATCTGGTGTGGTGGCTCAAATCAGTTGGTCAACGTAGGGTGCATTTGTTTCAGCATTCCCAATAAGCTTTTGGCCTCTAAAGCTCATTAGGAAATGTTAGACTCTTTAGTAATTATTTTGAAATAACTTTTAAGTAAAAGTCAGCATTGAGAAGGCTGAGAACCCAATGCCAGTAGAGATTAGCTGTGAGATTTTAACATTTAATCAAATGCCGAAACTTTTTTTTCCCAAAACTACCCTCACCCATTTTTCAAATTTCCATTTTTTCCCTCGTTATTTTTTTAAATGCTAAAAAATGCTAAAAAAAAAAAGACTAATCCTTCATTAGTCTTGCGTGCTACGACACTTTTTTTTTTTTGGTTGAACGTGCTACGACACTTGGTAAGCCAGATTTGGCACCAACGGCCATTGGTCGAGATTGCCCAAGGTTGAGCAACCTTCGACGAGGGTTGTGCGACCTTGGAGAGGGCCGCCAAAGGTTGCACGACCTTGGGCGACCTAGGTAGCAATCACCTGGGTCATGTGCTACTTGGGCCACGTGACCCTTGCCGAGGGTCACTTGAGATTGGGCGACCTCCAACATCCCTCGGTAGAGTTCACCCAACCCTAGGCAACCTCGACCGACAACCATTGGTGCCAAATCGGCTCATCGGCGGTCGTAGCCTGTGTTGGATTAGCAAAAAGTTTGATCTTTTTCTTTAATTATATATATTTGATTTTTTTTTAGTACCATTGTCAACATTTTACATATTTTTTATTTCAGTTTTAGAAAAATAAAATTTAAAAAACTAATATTACTCACCTAAAGTGGTTTTTAAATATATTTTCTAACAAACAACATTTCTCTCAAAATTGCTTCTCAAAGTGCAGTCTACCAAACGACCTTTGCATTTAATGAAAGTTCTTTAGGCTAAAATGTTTTATATTTTTCTAATGGGCTTTTAAAATGCTGAACTAAACCTGCTCTTAGACTCCATTTGTTTAAAAAAAAAGAAAACTTCCAAGAAAACATTTTATGAATTTTCTAATATTTGTTTCACGAAAAATGAACTACCTAAAGAAAAATTTTCCACTATTAGAAAAAAAAACACGTTTAAAGTGAGTAACTTCTTCTCCTCACCTTCTTTCACTAAACACATTTTTATTTTATTTTATGTTTCTTTTTCTTTTTTATTTTTAAATTGAGTTTTAAATTTTTTTCTATTTTCTTGTTCTTTTTCTTCCATTTTCTTTTTCTCCTTCCTTGGTTGGTCTTTGGCCATGGCAACGGTTGAGGACTGGCCACAGGCCAACTCAAGCCTCGCCACAGGTCGATGAGCTCCCTACTAGCCTATGGCAAGACAAGCAAAGCTTCGAGGCTAGATCTAGCGAGGACGAGGCTCAAGCTCACTGGGTTTGGTAGTGCTTGAGCTCGCTTCGATTGGCGAGCTCAAGCTCACCTAGATCTGGTTTGAGCTCATTGGCCTCGACGAGCTTGGGCTCGCTTGGTTAGGTGGAGCTCAAGTTCACCTAGATCAGGCAAATTGCAAGCTTACTGACCTTGATGGAGCTCAAGACTTGGCCGGGCAAAGCTTGACCTCACTGATCCGCGTCTTGGTTGGTCACTAGGTAGCTAGCCATCATTAAGGCATGCAGTGATGGAGGTAGGAGGAGGAAGGAAAAGAAAAGGAAAAAAAGAAAACAAGAAAAAATTAAAATTAATAAAGATTATATTTTTAAAAATAAAAAATAATAAAAATTTAATTTTTAATATTTTAAAAATATATAAAAATTAAGATTTTTGTTCAATTAAAAAATTAATATTTGATTTTTTTGATAATTTTTCCCAAAAATAAAATAAATACCAAACATCGGAAAATATTTTTCATTCCATTTTTGGGTTTCTGTTGAATACTAAAAATTATGATCATTTTCTTGGAAAATGGCTTTATGAAAAATATTTTCCGGTAATATGATATTTTTGCGAAACAATCGAAGCCTTAACCTAAACAAGATTTTCACGTAACACTTAATTAATTCGATGAATAAACGGGGCCTGCCTGGCTTGTCCCGTTCTGTATATTGTCACTTAGTAGCGTAGCATCTCTTGCTTAGTCCACGATAAACAAGCTCCAGCGTAGTGTCTCCATAGTGTAACTCAGTTTGGACTATAGAATCCCCCGACACAGAGTCTTGGTCAATGCAATTGGCAGCACCTATTGTTTTTATTTATTTATTATGATTTCGGCTTTGATGTGTTATTATGTAGTATTATATGAAGACTTTGCTTGTTTCGTGAAAAGTGGACTTTATTGGAGACTCTTTCAATGGCATTTGAACAAAATAAAATAAAATATTAATATCATTTTCTTGTACACGTTTGTGTTTTGTAGAAAAGATAGAAAGTCATCTTACAATAATTGTTATTGGATTACTCTAAAATACACTTCCAAAAAATTCTCGATCACAGACCTGGCCCCTGGGGACCTAGGTTTTGGTGCTGCAGTCTTGAGCTTGGCTTATCGGCAGTCCTTGGTCTTAGGCCGCAAGGACCAGACCCAGGGCTGAGCCATCGTCATCTCTGGTTAGGTTCCCAATACATAGGTCCAAGCATGGACTTCCCGGGTTTGTCGACTGGCATCTGCTCCAAAGCATTCGAAACAACTTCGCAGTAGTGGAGTGAAGTTCTATTCCAAAAAAAATGATTTATAATTTTCAAATTAGAAAGCCATATCGCTGATTTCCGATATAGATTTTTCCATTGATTATAAAACGATTTCTCATGGACTCGCTTCTTGAACGTTAAAATACCACAAATGTAGAGTGTTTCAGTAATTTACCTGATTCTTTTTATTAGTATCTGGATCACATGCATTAACCGTGGTTTGGTTAAAAAGAATATTGATATAAACGGCAATCATGCTCTTAACTTTTGGGTTGTCTTTTTAATTTTTAAATCCCTTATTCCATATAGAATCTCACCACGAGAACAAGAAAGAGCGCGTCTGGTATGATGGCTTCGTCTTTCTTATGAACTCTTTGCGCCACAATTCTTCTCATCTCGGGGCCACCATCGTTGAGTTTGTTGATGCCCGTGGCTAGTATAGAGGATATAATCTACGGAGGGGGTGTTTTTTTTGGACAATTACAAATAGTTCAAAACGCTTCTGTTCAAATATCAGAAGCACTTAAAAAATATTGGAAACAACTCTCTCAAAAACACTGCTAAGAAAATTAACAATCAGCGACCGGCAAAGACAACCCTAAAAGCCTAAAAGCCTAAAAGCCTGTCCTTAATGACCTTTAGCAATCGCATGGTACCCATCAACCACTGTCGCCTACACACTCACCGCCAATAACGACGGGGGACCGTTTTGTGATATTTGTTGCATTCATACGCGCTTGGCAAGGATTGGGTACAACTTCGCTATAAGTTGCTAGGTATTTTGGGATTTCGCTTTATCTAAGACGAGTAAGAGATTGTCAGAAACTGCACAGACAGTCACTCATCCATAAATCAAATGAGACACTAATTCATTAATCACAACTGTACTATACAGTGAGTCAAAGATTTGTCCCTCGCGCATTTTTGCAAGAAGTAAAATCCTTCCGATATCAGGGCTTTGGGATCACATCTTGCCTCCGTGATGACTTTGTAAGCGGTACAAAAGAGCAAAGAGCTGTTGGAAGCTGTATTGCAAGAAAATGGCCCATAAATTAAGGATGACACTTTAGTGTATGGCTGTCATAGACTTATAGTTACAAATGATAACTACGTTTTGAAAATCACTGTGCGATTATGCATGTAGGCTGGGCAACGATAAAGATTAATCAGTCAATCGCGTCTCTCCGTCATCTGCACAAGATGGCTTGGAATGTTATATGTAAAAGAGCTCTTTTTTTGTTATGAACTTGCACCCTTGCACCGTTTAAATGATCTGAGGCATCAATTCTACGTCTCTTCAGATTTTCAATCCTTTCGGAAATGGCTTCCACTGAGGGTATGGATTTCTTAATCTGCAGTTCTCTTCCAGGGAGGGCAAACAAAGTGACATTATTGGTGTAGTTCATCTTCATGAGCTCCTCGGTCGAAGCGGCAAACTGACGCCTCGACCTTGAGCCCTTACATTGGAAGTCAAAAGACAAGACAGAAGAGAAATATTAGCTAAACGAACATCAAGTGATAACTCTTTGTTTTCTTTTAAGTTAATACCACGAAAAATCTCAAATTGATGCACCGATGACAAATTTATCCCGAATTAATTACACCTGTAACAAATTTACCATTCATTAGTTTTCATTAAATTTTACTGTCAAATTAATGATTGGATGATATATGGTAGTCTTTTTTTTTTTTTTTTGGTCGAAATGAGTTATTTTATTTATGTTATAAGGTAGAGGCAACAAACCCCATAGCCGGGGCATCCAAACAAACAAAGCCCAAAGGCCTGGAGGAGGAGAGGCCCATCAGTTTGGAGGGAGGGTCTTCAATCGCTATTGTCGTGCGGCCCAGTCCGCCACTGTGTTAGCTGATTGTGGGCAGCAAGTCAAGCCCACTAACGGCAGCTGCTACAGAAGAGTTTTACATTTGAACAGAACTACACGTGCTTGCCAGTCCATTTCCTCTGCATTCGTCAAATAGTTCACGACAGATTGGTTGTCATACTCAACCAAAGCGTCCCCAACTTTTTTATCTTTCAAGTACTTCAGGGTTTCGAGAACCCCTAGGGTCTCCAACTGCAGAACCGATTTTGCCCGAACAAGTTTTGTAAATCGGTCGATGAGGCTACCAGAGGAGTCCCGGACGACGCAAGACACGGCTCCTTCCTTGATCCCTCGCACAACGACCCATCTACATTAAGCTTGAAGGAACCGGCTTTCGAAGCTTGCTAGGTAAGTGAGATCTGTTGCTCTTCGATTTTTTCTTCCAGAGTATTGCGAAATCCCAATTTTTGGTAGCTAGCTTGCTGAAATTTTGCTAGATCTATTACTTTGCAGACTTCTGGTTTTGTATCTCGAAAAATAAAATTGTTGCGCTCCTTCCATATTTGCCAAAGAAGATTTCCGATCCTGTCCAGAGATGGAAGGTGAGAATTTTTTCTTATAAATTGTACCGGCCATTCATCTATTCGTTTAACCTCCTGTGCATCTACTCGTAGGTTGATTTCCAGGTAGTTCCATACCTTTGCAGCCCATGGATAGAGGAGGAGGGTGTGTTCAAACGGTTCCACCTTATCTCGGCACAAATCACATACCGGATCGGTAATATCTTTCTTTTCCATAGATTCTCCTTGGTTAGGTATGGCGTTTTGACAAGCATTACATACAAAGATTTTCACTTTTGGGCTAGTCCACATATGCCATATTGCATTCCATAGCTCTATTAGGGTTTGATATGAGGAGGAAGGATGTTCTGTTGCTTTGCTTGTTGTTGTTCTATCTCTTAGCAAGTTATAGCCATTTTTGACTATAAATGAGCCATTCTTTGTGCCTATCCACATTAATTCATTGCTAGTGATATGACAATTGATTGGAATTGCGAGGATTTCTTGAGTAGTTTGCTCATCAAATAGGCTATTTATCAACAGTTCATTCCATTGTTGTGTCTCAAAGTTTATCAACTCAAAAACTTTATGTGGATCATTTCTATTTGCAAGCCCTCCAATTAATCCTTTCTTCAGCCATCTATCTATTCTAATATTGACATTTTCTCCATTTCCTATCGACCATCTCACTGACTCCACAATAGCCTCCCTTCCTAACAACAAACTTTTCCACCCCAATGAAGGTAAAACCTTTATCCGCATGCCAAAAGTCTTTGCGACAGAAATAGAGCCCTTTTAATAGTTTACTCCATAGTGCGTCCGGGTTTTTTACCATCCTCCAAGCTTGTTTACCCAATAGGGCATTATTAACAGTAAGGAAGTCTCTAAATCCCATTCCTCCCCTATCTTTCCTCATTTTCATGATTTCTCATCTCTTCCAATGCAGACCAGCCTTTGATTCATTGTTTTTCCACCATAAATTAGCTATTTTTTTCTCTATAGCCTTGCAAATTGACACTGGAATTTTAAAAACTGACATGGCATATTGTGACACTGCCTGCACCACTAATTTCAGGAGTATTTCCTTTCCTGCTTTTGATATGATTTGTTCCTTCCAGCTCTCTAATTTCATATTTACCCTATTTAAAATCCACCCAAGCATTTGTCTCCTCGATGCTCCCCAATCGATGGAATTCCCAAATACTTACTTGATCTCTCTAGCTTTGGTACCATCAGTTCTCTTTTCATGTTATCCCTTAATAGAGATGGACTGTCTTTGCTAAAAAGGATGCTAGACTTGTTTAGGTTTACAGCTTGGCCTGAGGTGTAACAATACTGATTAAGAACAGCTGCAACATTTTGGCAATTCTTGTAAAGATCCATCCAAGAAAAATATTGAATCATCCGCAAATAATAAGTGAGTCAAAGTGGGGCAGAATCTGTTCAGCTTAATGCCTTTGATATTCCCATCTTGTAGAGCTTTACCCATCAAAGATGACAAAGTGTTTACCGCCAAAATGAATAGATATGGTGATAAAGGGTCTCCTTGTCTAATACCTCTGGTGGGAGCGAAATAAGGAAGTGGTTCCCCATTAAACTTGATGCTGAGATTGACTGTAGTGACACATTGCATAATCCAGTGAACACATTTAGCACAGAACCCCATTTTCAGCAAGTAGCCTTCTAAGAAATCCCATTCTATTCTATCATATGCTTTCTGCATGTCAAGTTTCAGCACTACTTGGAAATGTTTTTCCTTTTCCTCATTCTCAATTGATGCAATACCTCTTGAACAAAGTGTAAATATTATCTTGAATCGTCTTCCACTTTGCTCTCCCGAAATCAGCATAGGCAACCATCTTTTCAATCTATTTGCCAAAATTTTCGATATTATTTTGTATGGTAGTTGATTAGTTTACCAATTTGGGATTTTACCATTCATTTGTCAAAAATGTATTAGTTCATGAAAAATACTTTAAATTAATTGAAAATTAATTGACGATAAATCTATCGCATATATCTTAGTTTGGAGTTTTTAGTAAGCAAAAAATTGGTTTGAGTAAAATATCACGGTATTCCACTTTGATATTTTTAGTGATAAAAAAATTAATTTATAATAAATTTATCATATAAATATATTTATTTATTTATTTATTTATTTAGGATTCTGCCGTGTTTGCATGGACATAGGACGGGGGTTTGGAGATCATCATGGCTTCAATCGTGACTTAATTCAATTTCGGTGCAGGGACTATAGCTTGAACCATCGCATCCAGAACCAGAAAACGAGTTCCTCTCATTCCCTCAAAATCAAAAGCCTAGAGAACCTGACTCCGTGGCGGGGCTGGATCGAGGACCCTGTGGGTTTTTTAAAGACGGGCCGAACCCAAGAGGAATTTGTGTTTCTGGATTGGATTTAAAATATGGACAAAAGAAATTAGGACGACCAATGGAGGCCGTCACGAACAGGCGGTTTTAATGACGGGTTTCAATGTTCCTGTTGACGCCCATTGATTCTTCCCCCGCCTTTTTAGGAAATTAACGTTCCTGCACTTTTATATGCTGGTATAGATTTTTGGAAGTCAAAAGCTTGCTAATAGAGAACGAATTTCTCTGGCTGCTTCTTCCTTCTTCAAAATCTTACGTTAAGTTGTTAACTTGTTTTTCCCCCATAGAGTAGCTAGTCTCTTTCCCCACAAATGCCCTGGAGTCATAACTAGCATGACTGAATATTATTACCTTCTAATAATCCATAAAATTCCTTTTAAATCCCATGAAGCGTTAGGTTCAACTTTGAATATGAGCACGTGGAATTGACCCAAAGTAGTTTGCTTGATGATCTCCCGTTCCTTAATTGGTAATAGCCCGACACTCCCAACCAACTAAGTTAATCCAAACATGAGTTTTATGATTATTATTTTTCCTTTTACAGCCTGTTAGAGATATTTAGATATCTTGTAGAGATATTTAAAATATTATCTATAATTTTCTATATCTATTTTGATTAAATATATTGGATTTGATTTTGTTCGATTTCCTCTATCTAATCATGTAAATAGGTCTCTATGTATTCTTTTATAAATATATATTGAAGTACATAAAAATTGCGTATTCTTATCTTCTGCATATTATTTTATTTATTCAACTATCCCTAACTCTTTCACGGAAAAGCTGACAAAAGAACTTTAAATGACCAAGATAACTACATAGGAAAGGCGTTGATCATTGCTGTTGATCTTTAGAGTACATATAGACCAAGGCAAATGATGGCCTCCCTCTCTTTCCATGAACATGTCAAACTGTCTTTTGTTGTTTTAAAATGCAGCGGTCTCTGTCCCACACGGGTCGGTATCATGGATGACTCGGTATATTATTTTGCGCAACGACTTGCCCTTTATGAACATATAAGTGAAAGATATTGATCGTTGAAGTAAAACAAAAATTATAATTACATTACGCAAACATATCTGATGGACTTCTTTTTAATTATAAAATTTGCACGGAGTCATTTTTCAATTGTTAAATTGAGGTCCCTTTTATGGGGATTTTTAGTCAAATGCGATCCTCTTGAAGCAAAGGACCTTCAAATTTCTAATTTAAAACTTCTCTCCCCACGGAGGTGGCCATGAGACCTATAAACTTGTTGGGCTGAAGATGAAACTCCCGCTCTTCCCAGCCCACCCAACACCATTGCCATCACTATCGGAATAAGATTGCAGTTTTGGGCAACCGCAGATTTTCAGGTTATCCAATTCCCACAATCTGCCTAGTGCTTCTAAGAAGTTTTGACATAGTACAGCTCGTGCGAAAGCTAAAAAATTGATAAAATATCAGCTGATATTAAGGAGGACTAAGAAACTTTTCTGGGTCAACCCTCCTTTTGATACTCCATGGACGCTAAGTTCTGCGGTCTGCATCTTCGCATGAATAGTGGTAAGGACAATGGTCAAATCTCATGTCTACATACCAAACAAAAACTTGGCGAGGACTAGTTACTGTTATAGAATGTCAATTTTTTGAATGAATTTTGTACGGCGATAAAAACATTGAACGAGGATGAATTGTGAAGTCCATCTTCTACAAGGACTAGTCAAAGTCTTCCCGATGTTGATATGGAGCCCGTGTTCTCATGTCTAGATTGTTAAAATCCTAATGAATCTCTTTTTCTTTTTTTTTTTAATGTATCTTGGTATGTCGATCTGCATCTTCGCATGAATAGTGGTAAGGATAATGGTCAAAACTTGTGTCTACATACCAAACAAAAACTGGCGAGAATCGAAACATTGAATGAGGATGAATTGTGAAGTCCGTCTTCAACAAGGACTAGTCAAAGTCTTCCCCGATATTGATATGGAGCCCGTGTTCTCACGTCTAGATTGTTAAAATCCTAATGGGTCTTATTTTTTTTTAATGCATCTTGGTATGCGTTGTAAATTTCCAAGGACCTATCTTGAGATTGACCCAATGATAAGGGCATTCTCATGCTTTCAGCTCATAAAAATCCAGTGTTGTGAGTTCGGCTCCTACCCTAGGGATCTCAACTTTGAGTGGGTGGTCTTGATGGTGCGTTGCTGCATTAGTTTTTTTCTCTAAATAGCCAGCTAATCGTGGTTGGGTCTTCGGATTATTAAAAAAAAAGTAATTTCAAGAACTGATAAGAAAAAAGAACCTATTTACTTAAAAGGATTCCAAGTTTGAAGTTCACTCCCAATTATACCCCTTACTTTTTCTTTGTCTAAAAAAATCTTAAAATTTCACTTTATCTTCAATCTGCCCACCTACGTTAACTTTCTATCCAAAATCTCTGTTAATCAGCCGAAGTGGCATCTCCATGTCAGCAGCATATTTAAGTCGTCCGCTTACGTGAATCTTTCGTCATCGTTCGTCATCCTTATTTGCTATTTTTCTTCTTTGACCCTTGCAACCTCCTTTAACATAGGTGGTCGAGCAAAGAGCTCAAATCTGGGTAGGCGATATTATTGAGCTTCCTCGCAATCAATCACACAGCTTCTGAAGCTGCAACTTGTGAATTTCAACTCGATAATATTTTGGTCAATCATTTCCAACTTGAAAACTTGTTAAAGCGACAAATTTCTCAATCTCAGCCTTAAGAACTGAACTCAGTCGATTCGACCAACCGAGAGCATTGATAGTGACCAAATGTGATCCCCTTGAGAGGTTAATCATTACAGGAAGCTCAAAGAAGCTTAAAAAATTGTGGGTATTGGAATGTCCAAAGCTGGTTGAGATTAAAGCCTCGTCGCTGTTCACTGTTCTCTTCGCATGGACTCACTCGGTCACAGCTTTGCTGGCGCTCATCCATCGCCCTTAAGACCTCTGACGCCAGGCCATGACCTTCGACAACACGTTCGTGATGGTTGCAGTCACCGGAATCATCTCCGGCCATTTCGGCCAAGACCCCTATTTTCGTTCTGGTTTTTGACGCTTCAAGAAGCCATTTTTATCGGGCATCAACTTCGCTCAGGCATCCCCAAAGCTTTATAGACCCATCGCGCACCCGGGCGATAACAAAACGATCCCAAGCTTTCCCTGCAACCACCGTCAATCCAAGGGCTCAGATCGTTTCCTCGACTTTGTGCCCTTTGGGTGACCTCCATTAGTGGAGGTTGAAACTTGCATTTGAGGCGCGAGACCTCACATCCGATGTCATGCGACTCAGAGCTAAGGTTGTACGACTCACATCTGAGGCCGGATGACCAAGATCTGAGCTCGAGCATCCATTAATGGAGTTTGCAAGGAATCAAGAAGAAAAAATATGGAGGTGATGAAGGGTGATGAAGGGTGATGAAAAATCCTCATAAGCGGACTACATAGATTTACAATTGATGTGGAAATGCCACATTAGAAGATTAATAGTAATTTTGGACAGAGGGTTAATCAGATAAATTTGTGATTAAAGTGAAAGTTGAGATTTTTTTAATATAAAAAAGGTTCAGGACAAAATCAAAACTAAAGTAAAGTTTGTGGTTTTTTCAGGAATTGGGCCAAAAACAATATAGAAAACAAGATTGTATAAGGTGTGATAGTACTATCCTCGATGATAAATTAAGCTTTTCACATAGTGTAGAAGGTAAGATGTCACCATTCTCTCAAATTACATTGGTAAATGAAATATTCGTTAAAATGTAGATAAATTAGTGTACAAAACAAATTGGATAAGTTAAGAAGAAAATGTAAGTTAGAGAAGTTACAGTGGAGGATAAATTGGCAATTATGTGAGAAGTCGTTCCTTGAATCTCTTCACTTATAAGCAGGATAGATAATGGATCGCACATATTACAATTTTCATGTCGAAAATTGTAATGTCCCACGCTAGATTCAGGGTGTATTTGTTCCGAAAAATGAATGATTTAGAAAACATTTTCCCAAAATAATCTCTTGCGTCACTAATAAAAATGAATAAAAGAAAAACATTTTTATAGTCTGAATTTTAAGTGAAAATGAAAGCAGTGTCTATATTCAGGCAAGTTTTCAAGGAAAACCCAGCCCACTCTCGTGGACGGGGTCGTAATTGATGACCCGGTCTTCCAATGTGCTCACTGACTTGGCCGCCGCGGAGGCATCGGCATCAGCGAAAGTAGGATTATAAAAACCGGTGATAGGAGAGCCAGAGGAAAGCACAGATTGGAGAAACATAAAAGATGAAAGCGGCGGTGTTGTGTTTCCTTCCGTTGGCCTTGGTCTTGGCCACTTTTGCCGAGAAGGACAACTGCAACCGAAGGTGCGGCAACCTGAACGTGCCTTTCCCATTCGGGCTCGACGAAAGATGCGCGTGGAGCCCCAAACTCGCCCTCACATGCGACCACACATCCGGGAAACTGAACCTCCTCGGTAACATTCCGGTGTACTCCATATCTGTGGAGGACGGGACAATGACCATTGGCAATTACAAAGCATACGACTGTCGTGACGAGAGTGGCGGTCACCTCAAAGGCTCTCGCCCTTACCCAGGGATCATGTTGCTCGAAGACGGGCACTATACAGTCTCGGACACCCGGAACAAGTTCACTGTCTTCGGTTGCGACACGTGGGCTCTTTTCTTAGACGAAACCGGCAAATCTGCAAGTGGATGCCTCTCCTATTGCCGCGATGACGTCGACTTCACAGCCGAGAATGCTTGCTCCGGCCTTGGGTGCTGTCAGACGTCCATCCCCAAGAGCCTGAGGAGCCTCAGGATTACACTGAGCACGTCAACCAACTACACCGCAGTTCGGACCTTTAGCTCTTGCGGATCAGCGTTCGTAGTGGACCAGGAGTCGTTTAATGTCTCCGATTACAAGCTCCCTCTCCCGGATGATTTGGAACTCAAAAATTACTTGCCACGCAAAAATTACTCACAGGTTGTCCTGGATTGGGTAGTTGAACGGAATTTGACCTGTGAGGAAGCGCAATCAAACCGATCGGGCTATCCCTGCGGCGCCAACAGTAACTGCTCTGACTTCCCAAAGGGGAATGGTTATCGTTGCTTCTGTAAGCCTGGGTACACGGGGAATCCCTATGCCCCCCCGCTGTCCCCAAACTCCGCAGGATGTGAAGGTATTCTTCTGTTCTCTTTGCGAGCCAAAATTTTTTGTTTGAATTGGGCCAGAATTTCCGTGATCCAGTCTCCTCCAGCCAGCTCTCCATTGAGTTGAGTTAGATGCTTCAATACAACCCAGACGTTATTTTTAAGAAGCGAAATAACACATGAACGTACACTTACAGTTTCACCTTTGATTCTGTTTGACATAGATATCAACGAATGCAACGATCCAGGGAGATATCCATGTCGTGGGAATTGCAAGAACACAGCTGGGAACTACACATGCGACTGCCCGTTTGGCAGGGAGGGTGATGGCAAAGTTAGTTGCCAAATCTCTCATCATGTCATAATCGCTGCAGGTAACTCTAGTTCCCTTGTGATGGTCACTCGACATTCTAAGCTGCTCTTGCTCTAGACTACGAGTCTGATCCAGCTTATGTTTTTATATTCTCAAATTGTTCTCACTCTACATTCAACTCAAGCGATCACCAGTCACCGATTTGGTTGTAAGTGGGCTCCGACTCATTTATGCTTAATGCCTTGAACGCACGTTTTAGCATCCGAAGCCTTAACTTTAACTACCTTATCAACTCCTCAATGTGCTTTCATCAAAGAAATCCCCACGCGCCTTGAGAAGTAGGGGCAATTTTCTTAGAACTAGACTCTTCAATGACAGCCTATCATTTTTTGGCGTAGCATCATGATGCTTCCTTTCATATTGACACACCCCGATCACCAATTTCGACTATTTACAGTTCCCCTAATACAAACCCGACGCACCATTCAATAATACCCCACAAGCAACCCTTGGCTAATATAATTCCCAAATAATTTCATAAGAACATTACGAATCATGACACAGATGTAGACAAAGTGGCGGGCACCAAATAGATCTCTATTACTCAAAATGCTTTCACAAAGCTAGCAATTTAGAGTCTACAAACTCGCGTGCCTACGAGTATAAGCCTATTCACTTAGCTTCAAGAAACACCCACTCTAGTATTATAGGTCGATGCTTGAGATTGAGACCGTGTGGCAACTTAGGTTTCATTTAGTTCATTGGATCGCCTAAACTGAGCCTTTTTCCCAAGGAACGAATGCTCACTCCTATTGCTCAAATGAGGAGAGCACTCCTAGTTAAATGAGGATTTTCAATTACTATCTTTTCAAGTGCCATCTATCCCATTAAATATGATACTATCATCTATCCCATTAAATACAAGAAATATCTTGAGTAGACATTTCCTGTACCGTCCTTGAGAGTATTCTAGAATCCTTATGAAAACCTTAGAGGCCAAGACACTTCAAGTCTTGCTGATCTCTTTGGCCGCTCGGGTTTTGAAAACTCCGGTCCGTGACAATAGTCTCTCAAAGTTCTTCCTCTAAAAGTGCCGCTTCTCCTCTGGGGTGTTTCTTAGGATCTTTGGGAAACGAGTACTCAATCACTTGATAATTATCACATAAAAAAAAATTTGAAATTTTTTGTATTGCGATATTTTGAATAGAAACTACGAAAATTTGTATGGTGTTACGATCTGTTATGACCGGAGATTCCGTTTCCCTGCCCCTCCTCCTTTTGGCTTTTTCTGTTCCTTTTCTTTCTCAGTTTTCACCGAGAGAGACACACGGCCACACCCTGTTTTCCTTTCTTTGGTCGTCTGTCGACTGTACCCACCACACTTCTTTTTTCTTTCAATACACCCTGACCACTTTTGGCTAAAAGGATTAAAGGTGCAACCGTTATATTGAACTCCCAACTTTACCCATATGACCAATGATACATAAATGACTTCAGTCGGGTTGAAAAACACAAAACTCAACCCTCTGATGCAAGGACCTCTGTACAGAGATACGCGGGGAGAGAAGGGGAAAAAGAGGAAGGGGGTGGGGGGTAGGAGTGGGGTTGTTGTTTGTGCGGCTTTGAGCGGTGACTCTCGTCTTGGCTTGTGGTGGCTTCGACGGGCAATATGAGAAATGGCTCTTAGCGCACGCGTATGTGATTTTTCGGAAAATATGAGTTTGTTTCGGTAAAGTTGGGGCATTTTTTATGGTGTGGCTTAATCCGGATGCTCCATTTGGTGGCCGATGTGTCATGTATTTAAGCCGATAAATGTAAGAACAAATGTTAGTTCTAAAATTTACAAGGTCTATATTCATTACTTGTCAAGGTAAATCAATCATTCGGGAAAGAAACTGATCCATCCATTTTTTAATTTTGTGTGGCAGTCATTGTAGCAGTAACGTTGGGCATAGTTGTTAGTGGCCTGGTCTTGCTCATATGCAAGAGGAGGGCTAAAGAAAGATACTTTAGGCAAAATGGAGGAGAGATCTTGAAGAACCAGAGAGTGAAAATCTTCGATGAGGCAAAGTTGGCTAAAGCCACCAACAACTATGATGCTAGCAACAAGCTCGGTGAGGGTGGTTTTGCTTCAGTTTACAGAGGAAGAATCGATGGCGACGTTTTAGTCGCAATCAAGAAGCCTAAAGATGTCCTTGTCAAGAAGCCAAAGGACATGAACAAAGACAGCTCTCTGAGCACTCATGCTGAATTCCTGCACGAAATCCACGTCATTTCCCAGGTGAATCACAGGAACTTGGTCAAGCTCCTGGGCATATGTTTGGAGACAAAAGTGCCATTGTTGGTCTATGAATACATCTCCAATGGGACTCTCTATCACCACATTCATGACAAGAGATCAACGGTCTTGCACTCGTGGAAGAATTGCCTTAGGATTGCCTTGGAAGCTGCCTCGGGCCTTGAGTACTTGCATTCCCTGGCCGACCCACCAATCATTCACGGCGATGTTAAGTCTCTGAATATACTTTTGGATGAGAAATACTCTGTTAAAATATCCGATTTCGAGCCTCGGTTTTGATTTCACCCGGAAAGACTCATACAACCGAAAGAATACAAGGCACAATAGGCTATCTCGACCCTGAGTATCTCACCAATGGGGAATTAACCACAAAGAGCGATGTCTATAGTTTCGGGGTCGTCCTTGTGGAGCTCCTTACCGGAGAGACACCGACTCAGCATGCAAAATCTAGGGAAAAATCAACATTATCCGATCTTTCATCTCTGCTGTGGAGAACCGAACGCTCCTCCAGAGGATAAATTTTGAGGCATCCGATGAAGCTGAAGTGCGGGAGATCGAGGCAGTCGGTTCGCTTGCTAGAAGGTGCTTGAATTATAATGGCGTGAGTAGGCCAACAATGTGGGAAGTGGCCGAGCAACTAGCCAGGATCAACAAGAAATTGTGGGCGGATCAACGGAACAACGAGGAGACTCAAAGTCTACTCGACGAGACAAGAAGTGATTCTCTCTGGACCGCAGCCAGTGCAATGAACGAACCGGAGTCAACTGATCTTTTGGTATTCGACATTGAAGCGGACACAACCACTTCTAGCGTCTGATTCATGGTTTCTAGCGTGGGGATATGTACAAGAAACAAAACCAATGGTCGTATGTTCGTCCTTGATCTTTTGATTAAGGTCCCGATTAATTAGCTATTTAAAAGCTTTTATAAGGGGTGATTCTATTTTAAATTAAGTACGGGGATTATGCATGATTGTACTCACTTCTGTTCTAGCTATAGATTGCAAAGCTATGAGGAATAGCCATTTTATTTAATGAATGAAAAATTATGGAAGACTGGTTGAATATCTCTTTGAAAAATTTAACAGGAAATTACTCTTTCGAATTTTAGTTTCACATATTGTAATATTCAAATCGTTTTGACCAAGTCCAAAAGGGCCGGTGGGACCCACTTTTGATTTTTTTTTTTTTTTAAAGAAGAAAAAGGAAATAAAAGGCTGAAAAGTCAAAAGAAGGAGGAAAAAATAATAATAAGGGTGTTCAGCTCATTGGTCGAACCAGTTCGGGAAGAAAGAAGAAAAAGAAGAAGAAAGAGGAAAAAGGAAAGGAGAAGAAGGGGAAGGGGTTTGCATGTACAAGCTATGGACCTCTCGCCGAGCCAACTCGATTCAGTAATGCAACTCGCTCCTCATTCATTCAATTGGAGTAGTTTCAATTTTAGGGCTTGGAATTTAAAATTATGTGAGATTTGAGCCGCGAAGTCATTTTTCAGTCGTTAAGCCACGCATGTGTGTGTGCGTGTGTGTGTGCGCGCGTGTGTGAAGTTTAGGGTGTCTTAGACTCATAGGATTTTATAGAACTTGATGAGCTTACGGTTTGCCTGAAGCAAAATTTCGAAATTTCCCGCGCGTGATAAACAGTGCGTATCTAGCAATTTCGGGGCCATATTTTGTTGGTTTTTTACTTAATTTTGGAATGTCAAGTTGAAATCCTTATAGTATGTTGAAAAAACTTTCTATTGACTATGAGAACATTTGAAATAGGGTTCGATAGAAAGAGTTATAGCTGAACCAAATTTTGCGCTCAAGTTTTGTATTGCGAACGGCTTGAATAATTGCTTTAGATATGAGATTTATTAGCACGTATGTGTCGTTTTATACATAGTTTAGTCGAGCCATTAGTTGAGATAGCATTTTACTTGATTTTGATGATATTTCTCGCTTATATGATAGGAGTGCGAGTTCGTTGATTTGTTTGGTTTAGGACATATTCAAATAAGTGGTGTTATCTCCTCTATAGATTTTTCAACTCATGTCTTGAAAGAGATAAAGATTTGAGTATCGTACGTGTAATTAAAGCTTGTCCATTGTATAAAAGTTTGGATTGGGCAATTACAACCTTTTAATTTGAGAACAGTTTTGTAAAAAGTATTATGAAATGATATATATGTATAGCTTTGTGAATTGGTTTATGGAATAAGTTATAAAATAATATTGAGAAATGTTTTATGAAAAATGTCACAAAAAGTTATAGAAATTGATTTGTGAATTTGGTTTATGAAATGATATGAGAAATGCTTTACGAAAAAGTACTTATATAGGATGAACTAAGTTACAAAAGGTTATATGATTGGTTTATGAAATGCATTGTGGATTATGAGATTGATTATGAATTGAATTTCTGAATATTAGAGGATGTGGGTTTAGTGCTCAATATCGTTGTAGGCCCATTGAAGGGCTTGTAGGTATACATACCAGATTTAGGGTATCTTTCTGGGTCGAGCCACCAGTTCTACAGGTGGAGACCTTGTCAAGGGAAGAACCTTAATCATCTTGGCTTGATATAGACATTGATGAGTGCACGGATCCATGACAATATCCATGTCATGGGAATTGCAAGAATGAGCCTAGCGGCTACACATACGACTGCCCATTTGGCATGACTGGGGATGGCAAAATTGGTTGCCAAACTTCTTGTCTTGTCATGATTGCTGCAGGTAATTCTACTTCCCTTGCGGAGGTCGCTCTCAACAATGCAAGCTATTCTTGCTTTAGCCTACGAAGTGGCTTGTGTTGAGATGTTCTGAAATTGTATTTGATTCTACTTTGGAAAAAAAAAAAAGGCGAGTCTCGCCTGTTGATCGTAAAGGCCATAAATTTTTGTGTCTTAGGATATTTTGTATAGGAATTACAAAAACTGTGAGGAGTCGTGAACCACTACAATCCGAAAATCTATGCCAGGTAACCCAGAACTGGCCCTCATCTGAGGTTTATATATATATATATTCTCCCTATTCACCGAGAGACCCACACGGTCTGTTTTTTCTTTCTTTTGATCGTCTATTCACTGCGCACACCGCACTTATCATTGCTTTTACTTCAAAAACACCCTGATTAAAGGCTAGAAGGTCCAACCTCTATCTATATGATTGTGGCTTTGACGGACATTTAGGATATGAATGATATTAATTTATTTTTCTATTTTTTTTTTTCTATTTCCGGGAATAGGTTTAGAACAAAAATTCATTTAATAATGCAATTTCATTTTTCTATTTCCGGAACAAAATTTTAGCCTATAAATAGTTTTGGAACAAAATGAAAAGTGGAAATTTTCTACTTTTTTTTTTTTCTAGAACAGAAATAAAAATAAAAATCTTCACATCGCCCACTCTTATTACCCATCACCCAGGTGGAGATATTTAAGAAGGCTTATCAAACGATTTTCTGTTTTGGGAACAGAAATTTTGTGTCATCATCAAATGTGTATCTTCACTCAAAAATTCATCTAGGAAATAAAATTAGAAATTTGTATTTTTAGTCAGAAATTATTCTCGAAACAACATGGTTATCATTCGCACAGTTATTGGCCAATGGCTAAGGTGAAGATTGGTGACATTACAAGGAATTTGATTGGTGCATACACGCGCATGTGCGTATATGATTTTGTGGAAAATGTAAGTCTATTTCAGCAAGTTGGGGCATTTTTGTGGTGTAGCTTTATCTGGATTCTCCATTTGGTTAAGGGGTCAAGTTAAAGATTAAATTTTAGTTCTTAAATCTAGAAGGTCTGTCACGCCCGATCCTCATCACGTGCCTATCCTTCAACTTTGGTCGATTTTAAAATGCGATATCTCAGAATTACGTATTGCCGACCCTTTCCTTTTAATAGCACATGTGAAAGCGTTATAAAAATTCCCAACAATAAAGCAATGGGATATAAAAAGTAGGATTAGAAACTTGAACCTGAAAACCAACACTATTATGTATATATATAACAACTCAGTCATACATATACATATACAAGCCAAGTTAAAAGGTCGGTTTCTATTCAAATAGGTTCTACAGCAAAGTCATCAGATAGGAGTGGAGTCTCAATTCTCATCGGGATCCTACTCTGGATTATCCTCGGGTTCTCCTCCAAATACTCCTCTTCGGTTCTTTCTCCTCAGGCTCCTCATCAAGGTCCTGAATTGTTGTCCCACAACCGGGATGAGATTACGTCTCAGCAAGTTCTACCCCCTAAAACCCGATTAGTAAACCAATACACCTTAGGGCTACCTATGCACAACACAAGTCAGATGACTTACCTTGGCCTCAGTCCCAACTTGCAAATTAGTACAGTTCAATAGGCACCCAAACAATCACAAAAGATCGAAACATCGATCAAATCGACTTAGTCGATTACATGTCAATCGAACCTTCATCGGTTATTTTTATTCAATCAATCAATTCACAACATAGATCAAAACAATGATCAAATTGACCTAGTCGATTTCATGCCAGTTGGACCAACTCTAGGTCATTCCCAAACATCAATCACATGTACTCTCTCGGGCGTCTTTTTTGCCAACTGCCATACCATCACCAATCACGTGCATTCTTTAAAGCGCTGTTTTCGCCAATGATATCCCAATAACCGAATCACGTATCATTTCTAGGGCGTCATTTTCGCCAATGACATACCGATCACCGACACCATGCGTTTTTTAAGGCGCCGTTTTCATCAGTGATATCCTCGATCACCGAACCACGTGTCCTTTCTAGGGTGTTGTTTTCGCCAAGGTGACATCGGTAATAGATAACATCGTGGATTCTTTAAAGCGTCGTTTTCACCAATAACATTTCCTTAATCACTGAACCACGTTTTGTCTATAAGTCATTCACGTGCGTTCTTTAAAGCGCCGTTTTTATCAGTGATACTTTCAATCACCGAACCACGTATGTCCAAAAAAGATCGTACTTGATTGGTCTCAGCCAATAAAATTCTCAATTAGCTCTCACCATTCTCCCTCTATATAGCCCATCCGCATATAACTGACGCTATATACTCATACTCGACCATCTATCAATCAATCATTCAATTCCACTCAATTTCAACCAATTAAAGAACAATTCCTCAAATTGCACAATCAATTCCATTCAGCACAATGTGGAGCTCAAATAAATAAACGGACTGCACCACGACAATCAACACGAAATTCCGATCACTGGCCATCTCGGTTGAATTTCTGGAAAATAAATAATTAAATAATTAATTTCAAAAATTAAATAAATAAATACAATAATTCCAATTTAGCACAACATAAAGCTCAATTAAATAAACAGGCTTCACCACAATCATCAGCATAAAATCCCGGTCACCGCCATTCCAGTTGAATTTCCGGAAAATTAAATAATTAAATAATTAAATAATTAATTTCGAAAATTAATATTTAATTACTAAAAATTCCATTTAGGCTCGAAATGCCTAATTGAAGCCCGATAATGGTCGGGAAAATCCCTAGAAGCATTCAATAAATACTATAGGCAATTCTCTAGTTAAGTACACTAACTATCTAATTAATATGCAATACAATTAACTAATAATCACTAATCCATTCTAATCTAACCACCTACTTATACTTAATTAACACTAATCAACCTTTAAGTATAATTAGCAAACTAAGAAGGCATTAGTGAGCAAAACTCACTTGTGCAAAGCGAAGACCCTAACACCACAACGGCGACACGACGGCGACACGACGGCGGCCGAAATCCAAATTTTCGGCGGCATCGGCGGATACTTGGGCCGGGCCCAAAAGCCTTGCAAGCCCACAGAAATTCACTGGGCTCAGTCTGGGCTTCAAGTGGACTGGACTAAGGCTGATAATGGGCTGAACTAAACTGAACTGGGCCTGTCTTCGCGGGCTTGGGCTGCTGAGCTTGGGAAAATAACGAACTGGGCTGAGCTTGATGGAGGTGCTGGGCCAAAACCTGAGCTGGATGGGCTGAAGCTTGCTGGGCTGAAGAGGCCGAACAAGTTATGAGATGGGCTGGTCAAAGAGCTGGCTTCGTTGGCTTGAAGAAGACGGACCGTGATGATGGGCTGACCAAATTGCTGAAGTTGCTGGCCTCAATCGGTGGCGTGGAGTTGGTTGGGTAAACCGAAGCAGCAACTATGGAAGAGGGTCGGTGGCGCTGGCAGCTGCTCGGTTGCTTCGTGGCCGCGTGCTGCTGGAGACGAAGGCATAGAGAGAAAACTTGGTGGAGTTTCGAAGGTCAACACCAGCTTCGCTAGTTGACCGAGCTGGAGAATCAATTCGGTGGGGGAAGCTGGCGTGGCTGCAGTGGAAAAACCGTGGAGATGGGAGTCGGGAGCTTCTGCGGAGACGCGTGGAGATGGGGCGGCCTGCTGGCGTCCACGAACTTGCTGGCAGCAAGGGTGTCAACGCGGCTGGCTTTCGGCGAGGGAGGTTGACTGGTGAAGTTGCAAGTCCGGTCGCTGCTGGACGTGTGGCTGCGGCAGCGAGAGATGAAAGTGGAGCAGGCGGTCGGTGGCGTCGTGGACGACCGCACGTGGAGATCGCGGTCAACAATGGCAAGAGGGAGCAGCTTCGGTTGACTGGCTTCGTGCGGCAAAGGAGAGGAGACACAAAGAAGTGGAGCAGTGGCGGGCTGGCAGCTTGCAGGGAATTGAGGCAGGAATTTCGGTGGTTTTGCCAGGAAGAAAATACGAAAGAAGAAGGGCAGAATAGCTATAGTCTCCGGTGGGGGCAGGGTTCGTGCGGTGGAGAAGGGAGGTCGGCGAGACTTGCTGCTGAAGCCGAAGAAAAGGAACAAAAAGTCATTACCCTTATCCCTTTAATTGAATGTTTGGTCTCCCTTGAGCCTACAAAAAATATCTCAATTTTCCCCATAATTCTTCCTTCGATTAATATCCACAAATAATCCAACTTAAAACCAAATATTGCACCCCCTCCTTGAAGCTCCGAATTTCACTAACTTTTCTCTCCGTTGACACCTAAATTTTGGTAACGTTTACCATTTTATAAGATAAAAATTAGGGGTTAATTTTATCACCGAAAAAAAGTATTAATTGCACAGTATATAAATTTAGGTACATTTAGTTTGCATATTTTGCATTTTTATTTATTGGACGATGGTGGATGGGTTCGAATTAATGTTTCGAGCTTAAATTAATGAGTCGGACTAAAAGCGTGAAATGAAGCAAATTAATTGGCCCGTTGTTTTTTTTAGATCAATTATCTTTGTGAAAAATTGAAATTTGATGCGATATTCTGATAATTTTTTGAAGATTGAAAAACCGCATTCTGTCTAATCTCATCTTTATTAATGTAGACAAATAAAATCATTAGAGATATTTAGAAGATAAGGAAAATAAGAAGATTTTGGGTGATCGGGAGGTTATAGATTATCTTCGTATATATTGAAAAAACGAGATAAAATATTCTACGATGATTACCTATTTTCACCTATAAAAAGCAATCGGGTATGTGGAGATATGGAGCTTCTTTTAAAAAAATTCAGAAAAAGTGAAAGGGGAGAGAAGCCATCCGTGGAGGTTAAAAGGAAAGAAAAGAAAAAAAAAGCAAAAAGCTTCTGCAGAAAAGCGAAGGAAAAGGGAGAGTGACGTGAGAGAGAGAGAGAGAGGAGAAAAGTAAAGGGGTGATTTGACCCCTACTGTTCATCATCTTCCCCAAATCGCTGCCCCTCCTCTGCAACTTCCATCCGCGAGGCTTCCGCCACCGTGCCGCGCCGAGCCTTGCCCCTGCCCCGGCGACCCGAAGCTTGACGCTCCACCCTCCGCGAGTAGGCCCGAGCCGTGCCGCAGCCGAGCCTCCTTCCCCGCGCCGACGTGGCCGCCGGTCTCCGTCTGCAAGCCTCGACGACCCGCGCCACTGCGCCGGAGCCCCACTCACCCGCGCCTGCCTCTCCGCCGCGCCGCTTGTCTCTGTTGCCCCTGTCCTTGTTTGCCTGACGCTGTGCCGCATCTGTCGCCACCCTCATCGCTCCACTTGACGACCTGCAATTCGCAATCGAGAGGCGTTGCCCCGTGAAGCCGCTCTGTGCCCTCTGCTCTAACCCGACTTCAATCCGAAGCTCCACCTGCAGTGCCCAACGCCTAAGCCTGCCGGATCCGCACCGCCGCGCCTCCCTCTCGCCGCGCCTGCACCATCGCCGATCAACCTCACTCGCGACCGCCTCGCTCGAAGCCCCACCGGACGCTGAGCCGACGCCCTTGCAGCAACCCGCGAAGCTGCTTCTGCCTCGACGTGTTTCTGCCGCCCAACCCACCTGCCTTGCCTCGCCGGCGACTCCTCACCGGACCGGCCACCACGTGCTGCCTTGCTCACAAGAAAACGAAAAACAACAGAAAAAGCAAAATCTATTAGGTTGTTCATTTATTTTACTTTATTTTGTTTATATTCTTTAGTTATTTACTTAATTGGATCCCAATGTTCACTTTATGAATCTTGTAGGCATTATCCGCATAAGTTATCCCTAAACTTATTGTAATTATTAATTTGACCCGTAAGATGTCGGGTTATTTTTTAATTACATTAATTTTTGGGGTTTGTTGATAGTTTTTAAGTACTAAATCAATATAATTATTAATTTGATCCGTAAGAATTCGGATCAGATTTTTAGTTATTTTGAACCATTTGTCGTGATAATTAGGGTTAGGATAATCGTTAATTTAACTCCGTGAGACGGGTTATTTTTTCGATTATTTTGATCATTTATTTGATTGCATATCTTGATTGTTTAGATTTACTGTTTAGTTGATAATGGTTTGTTTTGGAGAATCACTAAAAAATCCAAAAAAAATTGAATTAGGATTCAGTTTGTTTTAGAATATTTCTTGTTATCTTGCATAGCTAGGATAGGGATTTTAGTTCGAAAAACAATAAAAAATGCATTAATTTAAGATTTTAGTTGCGTGTTTAATTACGTGGCAATTTTAAATTTTGAATTTTAAATAAAAAAAATAAAGATAAAAAAAATCATGCATATGTCATGTAGAATTAGGGCTTGCTCTGCACGTCATTGCATATTAGATCAATTACATGTTAGATTAAGATAATATCTTAGTTTAAATTAGGATTTAATGTGACTTAATCCTTAGTTTAAATTAGATTGAATTTTAATCTAGTTAGATTATTTTCGCATTTTTAAATAGAAATATCAAATGCACGTCATTTAGTTTTTATTAGGTTCATTTAATTAGAACTTCCTCATCATTAGACTAAATCATTTAATAAATGTCGCATGACATATAACTCGCGTGCTAAATTATATGCGGCATGACATCTTAGTTCAAATAATTTTGCATGTCATTGCATCGCATTGCATGTCATTAGAATTAGGTCATTTAGATTGCATTTAATTATTACATTTCTTCATGTCATATAGTTTAGGTCATGCTGCCATGTCATATTAGATTATTAACATGCATTGCATAAGTCATGATTTTCATTAAATAAAGTGAAAACAAAAATTGAAATTACATGTTAATTAGAAATCATATCTAGGGCTGCTTGATGTGAATTCGATTTAACAATGCGAGATGCTTTCGTTGCTCCTAGGTATGTTTTGCAATATTTAATTGCTTTCTTGAGTGTTAAATTGGTGGTATGCGCACATGTATGATCACCTCACATGTTAGGAAGTTAAATTAAAATCAATTCAATTGCCAAACATTTTTTTAAAAAATGAAATAAAAAGGTACCGAAAGGGCACTAAGATAGTCTAGTGTAACCAAGTCCCCGAACTCATAAATCTCTGGTTCGTAAAGTAAAGAAAGTAAATCTCTCGTTACTTTACTTGGGTTTCTAATCGATCCACCAAAAATAGATTAGTGGCGACTCCCCGATAAAATCAATTTGCATGTTCAGAAATTCAAACCTAAATCGCGAATTGGTAAAGGCTTGGGAGAGTCCGAGCTAGGCTTAAAGACTTAGTAATCCATTAACCTAGTTTTAGGTGGTGAACCCGCGAAAAAATTAGGTCGCGACACTCTCCAATTTCTTCGACAAATTTCCAGATTGACATCCAATTTGAATGAAGACAAAGCCCATAGAATTTCTACAAGTGCTCATCGTCAAATAGCTTGGCTTGCAAGTTCAAAATTTCCTTCAAACGAGCTAAATCGAATTTCCGCTATTTTTCCGCGATGTCCGAATCCATTTTCCGTAAAATCTCGGAGTCTCGAAAAATCTTCGAGACCGAGTCGACGTTCCTAGAATTTATTGTGACATGACAGAATCTTCAATTTCTGAAATCGGGCTTGAATTCACGGTTAATTTTTATTGACGCATTTTTAGTGTAACCTAGACTATCGGGTAACTTTCAGAAAATTTTAGTGCAAATGACCCATGGTCGATTTTCTTCGAGCCACTATGAACCCACTCGACTGATTGGTGACTCTCGGTTGTCGTGAAAATCTCGAGAATTCAAATACAAACACGGGATACCAAAACAATAAGAAAATCAGTCTAGTGCTAGTCGATGAGAATTTTTCAATTTAGTGGTGTCACCCACGATTAGTCACACATCTCTATTGAACCAGCCTATATTTGATTTCAAATCGATTTTATACTGTGCCGCAATGGTCTCTGAAGATAGACACAGTCGAGAAACCGATTCCTAGTCGAATTCTCAAGTCTATCTGCCTTAAAATCCTTATTGGTTTCCCCAGATAATCTAGTTATCTCGAGAGTAATCAACTCTGAGAATAGCCCTATAGGCACGTCAATGAAATGCCCAATTTATTCAGTAGAAAACATAGTTGAAAATTTAGGATATCACAATTTGGAATATGTATAAAGTAAATAAATTTTTGGGGAGACTAATCCATTCATTACTCAAATTTGTGTGGCGGTCATTGTAGCGGCAACCTTATGCATAGTTGTTAGTGGCCTAGTCTTGTTCATAAGCAGGAGTAGAGCTAAAGAGAGATATTTTAGGCAAAATGGGGGAGAGATCTTGAAGCACCAGAGAGTGAAAATCTTCACTATCAATTGGCTAAAGCCACCAACAATTATGATGCTAGCAAAAGGTCGGTGAGGGTGGTTTTGCTTCAGTTTACAGAGGCAAAATTGATGGCCGCATTCTAGTCGTGGTCAAGAAGCCTAGAGATGTCCCTTTCAAGAAGCCTAAAAAAATGAACAATGATGTATCTCCAAGTACTCATGATGTATTGTTGCACGAAATCAGCATTGTATCACAAGTGAATCACAAGAATTTGGTCAAGTTGCTAGGCATATGTTTGGAGACAAAAGTCCAATTGTTGATCTATGAATTTATCCCAAATGGAAAACTCTATCACCACCTTCATGACAAGAGATCGACTATCTTGCGATCATGCAAGAATCACCATAGGATCGCCTTGGAAGTTGCCTTGGCTCTAGAGTACTTGCATTCCGACACCGACCTACCAAGTCTCTGAATATACTTTTGGACAAGAAGTACACTGCAAAAGTATTTGATTTTGGAGTTTCGGTTTTGATTTCACATGGAGAGACTCATGTAGCCAAAAGAATACAAGGCACAATACGTTACCTCGACCTTGAGTATCTCTACACCGGTGAATTAACCACAAAGAGTAACGTTTGTAGCTTCAGGGTTGTCCTTGTGGAGCTCCTCGCCAGAGAGACATCGACTTAGCATGCAAAATCTGGGGAAAATATCAACATCATCCAATCTTTCATTTCAGCCATAGAGAACCGGACACTCCTCCAGATGATAAATTTCGAAGCATCCAATGAAGTTGAACTGCAGGAAATAGAGGTGGGCGGTTCGCTTGCTAGAAGGTGCTTGAATTATAATGGCATGAATAGGCCAATGACGAGGGAAGTGGCCGAGCAACTAGCTAGGATCAACAATAACTTGTGGGGTGATCATCGGAACGGCAAAGAGACTAGATTTTTCTTGGATGAGACGAGATGTGATCCTCTCTGGACTTCAATCAGTGAGATTAACAAACCGGAGTCGACTGATCTTATGGTATTTGACATCGAAGCAAGCAGCTACTCCCAGCATCTAATTCGAGGTGTCTAGCGTGCGGCTATGCACAAAAAACAAGTCCAATTGTCGTATCTTTATCCTGATCTTTTGATTAAGGTTCTCTTTTTTTCTTACAGCCGATTAATTTGCGATTTTGAAGTTATAATAAGGGATGATTCTGCGGAAAGACACCTTAGAATATGTATTCGAACAATTCCATGGGAAATTACACTTTTATAATTTAACAATGAAGTTTCACATAGAACTTCTTTCCCAAAATAAAGCACGAATTCTTTGTCATTATATTGGCATTTTTTTTTTTTTATCTTCATGGAAAGGAAGAGCTGCAGGAGTGCGAGAATGACAGACTCTACTCACAAAATAAAATATCCGCTTTTGAGAATTTCCGGCCCGACCAATTGCACGATAACGTTACAACTTTTCGAGGTCGTTTGAGACCATGACAAGAAATACACAGAGAGATTCTCACCATATATGTAATACAATCTCATTCCTTGGGAAGATATCTTTAATTATATGGATTGCAAAAAGTTTTGGTCATAAAATAAAGAATACTTCTCACCTGTGGCAGTGGAGACGGATGTCTGGTGGCGACTGGTGGCAACCGGTGATAGTGACCGAGGGCGGCAACGGGCAGTGAGCAGTGGTGGCGGCAATAGTCATTGAGTTGAGTGTTCGATAGTTTTGTGGGGTTAAGAATGTGAAACAGGAATCTAAACACTAGCAATCGCTAGGTAAATCCAATTCCACACTTTCCGAGAAACCTATTCCATATAAAATCTAAGGCCATATTTGATAGCCATCATATTTCTCTATTTTTTTGTTCTTTTATTTTTCGGAAAAAAAGAAAGAAGAGACTTCTATTTTGTAACATTAGTTAATTTTTTTATTCTCTAGAACAGATTAATAGTCATGGAATAAATTTGGAACAATAACAAGAAGTAGAAAAAATTACTTTTTTGTTCCTAAGAATAAAAAGAGAAATAAGGTCATCTTAGAAAAACAAGCTCAACGTAATCTAATACTCATCTTTACACAATCAACACAAGGTCTGGTCTTATGACTCGATTCAACTTTGCTTTTGGAATAAAATAAATAGAAATTGAGGAAAAAAAATAGAAATTAGTAGTTTTACTAGATTTTAATGTTAATTCTAGTTTAGAATTAGTTGAGCATAAAAAGGTGAAAATCTTTTGATAAAATTAGATTCAAAATTGAATAACCCTTTACTATATGGATTTTTTAATACTATTTTCTCTTAGAGATAATGTTAGGTCACAAAAACTTCACAACTCATGTCATATTCCCTTAAGATTCTATTGGAGACATCTTTTAAGATCATTCACAAATCCATTTTAATAGAAAATTAGATGGCTTTGAAATGGTTTTGCATTACCATTTGTCTTGTGTTCATAGCAGTCGAATAAGATTGTGCTCCATGAATTCCCAATGTCATTTGCTTGAAGGTTTGATGAGTTTGTGCAAATAAGCACACCAAAGATTGCCTCCATGCTCAATTGTTCCATCATTGCCCATTCTACCAAGCAACATTTGCTCTTCTTCTTGCAGCTAAAAAAGCTCAAAAGGCCTATGCACTGTTTATTATCACATACGTTCTATTGGAATGTTCATTTTAAGTTATGACTATTGTCACTATGAGTAAGTCCATCGCCGCCTCCTATCACGTTACTGGTGGGAGTAAACCTTACCCTATTAGGCCAACTACTGGGGTGATGAGCCCAATTCCACATTCATTTCTCTCCAAACATGATCCAAACATGAAAATTGTTGGAATTGGGATTCCACTCTAGGAGGAATCCAGTTCCGCATTGAACCGAACAAAACAAGTTTAGCCAGATTTTTGATAAACTCATCCCAATTATAGATTTGAGTTATCCAAACACTCAAATCTGCAAGCCTCTTGTGGAACCTACTAGATCTACTGTAGTGGCTCAAATCTCTTGATCGATAAAAGACTAAACCTTTAAATAAAGATGTTCACGAAGTTAATTCGACTCCGTTGTTTCCTAGCATCACTTAGATTAGATGTACTCCATGGTCATCCTGCTTAACTTCTGTGTGAATCACCATAGCTCGATTGATGACCCTCAACATGATTGTGAGATATTATAGGATCACTGCCATTTGTTCTAAAAACTTAAGCTTTTAAAATCGTCGTCAATTCTTCTATATCGGCATCATGTCAACTGTATATAATTGTGGTCATTGACAAACTTTTTTCCCATTTACAACTTGTTGATAGCATAATTGCTTAACACCGAGCTCCGTATTTGCGCCATGTCGATTGAAAAGACTTAGTCACTTTTAGGTGTCAACAAGGTGAGAAAAATATTGTAGCGCTGAATGGATCTTTGAAGTTGTGGAGGTCGTCGTAGAGTTCGTCAGCCCGCAGATCTGTGGGCCTCGGGCGATGCTAGCAACCGCGTGGGGTCGCAGTGGAATCCGACCGTGTCTTCAAGCGTGCAAAGGTGAGGAGCGATCAACAGGTTGAAGATGACGAATAGTGGGACGATCCAAAGGTTGAAGACATCCGCAGAAAAGAAGCAAAGAAGAGAAAGAGTAAAAAAAAAAAAAAAAAAATAAAAAGGAAAAGGAAGAATCAGAAAAATCATTAGAAAATAAAGTCATTTCATCCACATCACGCTGTCACCATTACACATAAGATGGCCAGCAATAACTAGACCGGTATCTCAAACAAATACACGAGGCTTGGCTAAAGGAACTTCATTGCATTTTTCCTCCAAAGTTTAGGACTACATTAGTTCAATTGAATTGTTTATAACTAAAATTAAATTCATACAATAAGTATAGAACTAATCATACAATTCTACCTCTTAAAATATATTTAAAAATGAGTGAGTATGGAATATTGAATTAATAATTTTTCATAATTATGTTACGCAGATCATCCGATAGACTTCTTTTCAATTATAAAATTTACATTCCTATTACTAGGAGAACAGTGGGAATCCCTCCTCCCTGCGATAGTGTGCAATATTTATACATTCAAATTTCCTGAAGGTCAAAAGAGGAAAAAGAGAAGTATATATATATAGAAAGACATTACAATCAAGACGGTAGAGCGGAAGAGGTATTGGGTAAACTTTGTACAAGAACACTCATGTGTACGTGTCGTTGACTGGCTCTAGTGTGAAGAGTCACTTGGCTGCAGCTCAAGCATCGGCATCGACGAAACTAGATTTGCCAAAAACCGGTAAGAGGAGAGCAAGAGGAAGCCCAGATTGGAGAACAAGCTGCGATGAATGCTGACTAACTTGGCTGTTGCTGAGGCATTGCATCAACGAAATTATGTATACGAAAACCGGCAAGAAGAGAGCCAGTAGAAGAGCAGATTGAGAAAAAGGATAAGATGAAGGCCGCTGCGTTGCGTTTTCTTCCAATGGCCTTGGCCACTACTGCCAGGAAGGACAGCTGCAACCGAATGTGCGGCAACATGAGCGCGCCTTTCCCATCCTGGCTGGAGGAGATTTGCGCGTGGAGCTCCAGCCTGGTCCTCAATTTGCAACCACACTCTGGATTACCCGAAGCTGACCCTTTTCAGCGACATTCCTATGTCCGACATATCCTTGGAAAAGGGGACGATGACCGTTGGCAAGTACAGAGCTTTTGAATGTTATGACAAGAGTGGCCGTCTGCTTGATGACTCTTACTCGTATGGGTCGATCACAGTGGGCAAAGACAGGCACTATACATTCTCGGACACCTGGAACAAGCTTGTGGCGTTCGGTTGGGACACCTTAGCTCTTATCTCGGACACGATCAGGACTTCTGGGGATGGATGCTTTTCCCATTGCAGCGGACAACGACTTCATGCCTGAGAGCACTTGCTCCAGCTTAGGGTGCTGTCAGGCATCGATCCTAATGGCCTCAGGAGCCTTATTATAGGCATAGACAGCTTAACGAATTACACGCCAGTTTACAACTTCAGCTCTTTTGGATCAGCGTTCCTCAGGGACAGGAGTCATTTAATGTCTCGCATTGCGCATAGACAATGACTTGAAGGTTGTGCTGGATTGGGTAGTTCAACGGGATTTGACCTGCAAGGAAGTGAAATCGAACCAATCGAGCTATGCCTAGGGCACAACAAATCTGCTCCAACTTCAAGAACGGGCAGGGTTATCGTTGCTTCTGTGAGGCTGCATACATGGGAATCCATATGCCTCCCCCCTGTCTCCAGGATGTCTAGGTATTTTTTTTTTTTTTTGATGCCGAGGATCTAGCCTAGCTCACCTTATGGGAGCATAGCACCGACTATATCTTGGGGGAGACTGGCTCAACAATCCACCATCGAGACCCCCGCTTAAATCACGGAACTACTCTGAGAGTTGTGAACGACTCAGGAAGTTGAACCCATGACCTGATGGCCAAATCAGGGGGTATGCCTCAACCAGTGCAACCATGTGTGGGTGGGTATGTCTAGTTATTGTTTTGTTCTCTTTCCGAGTAAAAAAACGTATACATTTGGATCGGGCCGGAATTTCCACGATCCAACTTCCTCAAACCATGTTTTCATTGAGTTTGAGTTAGATGCCTCAATCCGACCAGTATGCAATCTTAGGAAGCAAAAAGGACGTGAACGTACATTTATAGTTCACCATCGATTCTGCTTGATATAGACATTGATAAGTGCAAGGATCCAAGATGATATCCATGTCAAGGAAAATGCAAGACTAAGCCTGGGAACTACACATGCAGCTGCCCATTCGGCATGACTGGTGATGGCAAAGTCGATTGCCAACTTTCTCGTCTTACCATAATAGCTGCAGGTACTTTTATTCCCTTGTAATGCCGTTCAATAATCTAAAACTCTGTTTGTTTTATGGAAAATAACTTCTAGGAAAACATTTTTCGGATTTTCTAACATTCGTATCACGGAAAATAAATTACTTAAGGAAAATATTTTCCATGAAGGGAAAAAAAGTCTTCTATATCAGGAAAAGTTGAAAACATTTTCCTCACTTAGTTTCTCTTATTTCACATTTCTACAGGCCATCACTTCCTCCTCATCCTCCTCCTCCTTCCTTTTTTTTTTTATTATTTTAAAAAGAATATTATCTGTTTATTTATTTTAATTTGAATTATTTTTATTTGTCTTCTTCTTCTTCTTCTTTTCTTTTTCTTTCCTTTGTTTCCCCACTTCTTCTTTATTGGCTGGTCGCTGTCCGACAATCGGGGATAGGCTAGCCTCGAGCTCACCCATCTCTAACGAGCTCAAGCTCGCTGCTCTCCGAATTGGCGAGCATGAGCATCGAGCTCGAGGCTCGAGGCCGGCGAGCTCGAGGCTCGCTAGATCGACAAGCGCGAGCTCGATGGCTATTGATCTGGCTTATGTTGAGATGTTCAGAAATTGTTATCTGATTCTACTTTGCAACCGAGTGATTATTGGTCACCACTCAGTGACCATCGCATTAAAAAAAGAGGGAGTAAGTCTCGCCCGTTGTGCCTTATGATTTTATAGGAATTATGAAAACTTGTGAGGAGTTACGATCAGTTACGGTTCGAGAATCCATTCCAGGCACCGCAGAACTGCCCCCCATCTGAGGTTTTTTCTTTTTTTCTTTTTTTTTTTCTTAGTAGTATTCACCGAGAGACGCACAACTGCCCCACTCTGTTTTTCTTTGTTTTGGTGGTATATTCACTGTTCACGCCACACTTCTGTTTTCTTTTACTTCAAAAGGGTCCAACCTCTATCTAAAAACTGCAAGTTTAGCCACATGATCAAAAGTACAAAAACGAACTCGATCGATTTTAAAGAAGAAGATACAAACAGGCCTCCGATCTAAGAGTTGAAGAACAATGAGATCCAAGGTCGTCGACCCTTGAAACGTGACCACTGGAGAGGAAGCATGTCGTTATATGGTCATGCGGAAAATATGAGTCGGGCATTCTCTGGATCCTCCATTTGGTAGCGTTTCTTGCTTGCACTGACTGCTCATCTGTTCGCCAACCTTAAGTTCAATCAATCGGATAAAACTCTCCAATTTGCAACATTGGCAGGCACACGTAAGGATCTCGATCAAATAAAGGGCCTCACAGAACACAGTTACCAGTTGAAAGAATTAATTGAGTTCTCGATCAAATAAAGGAATGGTGGACTACACTCCGTTTCTTTCTCAGAAAATTTATTACTTCTAGAAAAAATATTTCAGATTGTCATTTTTTTGACAATATTTTTCAATATTTGATTGAAACTTGAAGATGAACTAAAAAATATTTTCCACTATTTGGTATAGAAAATCTAATTTTGGGGAGAATTATAAAAAATATTCAAAATTTTAATTATATTTTTTATTCTTCTTTTCTTTTTCTTTTTCTTTTTCATTTTCTTTTTGCTTCTTACTTGGCCAGTGCTAGCCACAAGGGAGCTCAAACTCACCAAACTTTGGCAAGCTAAGAGTTGTTAGATTAGCAAGAGTTGTTGGCTTTGAGCTCACCATAGGCTGACAAGGCACAAGGCCTTGCCAGATCGATGAGCTCAAGCCACGCCACAGGCATCTAGTGACGCTCGAGCTCACTTGTGGCTAGTCATCAATTGTCATGATAGCGGATGACCAACTGAGCAAGAAGCCAAATGAAAAAAGAGAAAAGAAAGAAAAATGAAAAGAAAATTTATTAAAAAAATTGTTCTTGATAAAAGAAAATAAAAATTATTAAAATGAATGTGGAGGAGGAGAGTATGCTTGGTCTAGGTGAAAGAAAGAGGAGGGAAAATGATTTCCTCCTTCAAAAAAAAAAAAGAAAAATAAAATCATTTTCTATACTTTTGAAGGTGTTTTTTCATTAACAAAAATATTTTCCTTGACTAGTTTATTTTCAATAAACCAAACATCGGAAAATCTAGCAATTTTTTTTAAGCTGTTTTTTGTGAAATAAATGGAACCTTAATTTTCCAATAATTTCACCATTTTTTTTTTATTAGCTAGAATCAGGTGTCACATGCGTTGCATGTGGTTTGGGGATATTAACATTTTCATACAAAAATCATTATGGATGGCAACCATGTTCTTCATTTTTGGATGATCGTTGAGTTTTTGGGTAATCCCGTACTGAATGTTTAATCTTCACAATAACTGTCCGCACCAAAACATTAACAAGTCGTCAACATGAGTAAACACGTGGCTAGAGTTTATCCATATTAGAAATGTGGATCATTATCGGCCACCATGGAAATTATTATCGATATTAATATACATCAATAATCATTATTTGAGCTATCGACACAAAATAGTGAATCAAGCTCATGGTTGACAATTATCATAAGGATATAGATTAAAAGGGAATTGAAAGATCACCGATTGAGACACCAAGTGAAGAGCAAAAACCTGGAGAGCGCTAAGACTGAGTCACGATATTTAAAATCACTGGTAAGTAAAACGATGAAGTCCAGTGACTCGTGGGAGAAGGAATAAGGTTAACTTAGCAGCAAAGTGCAAGAGATCAAGGCACGAGTTTTAGGGAACAACCACCTAGAGATGAGATCATGGCGATGTATAAGCATGGCAACAAGATTCTCAAAGACATGGAAGCATGGCTAAAACTTATTAAAAAAAAAAAACTGCTCATTGGCGGTTACATGAGAGAACCATAAATACTTGGGTTCGTCCACTAGAGCTCCCTCCGATGAGCACAAACAAACAAATATGTTATATTTCAATCCCACACTATAATTATAATTTCCATATTTGCATCATCGATTAAATTCAGGACAAAACATTATGAGCCGTCAAGTGGTGGTAAAACAAGATCAAGGTGGAGATGTTGATATCTTAAGGAAAATTACTGATAAGCAGAGAAGGGAGCTAGAGCCAAGCCTTGTATTCCTAGCCACGATGATAAGGATCTTTGAGGAACAACAAACCGACTTGACTAATCACATAATGAATTATCTTATTGATAATGTTAGGCCCATGGTTACCAACGTCCTCCATGATGTTTTTATAAATCTGGATGCCAAGCTAGTCAATCTAGATACAAAGTAGATCCTACACCTATCGCCCAATTTCCTTCATCGACACCTGGTCAAGTTACTTTCAGCATAATAGGTCAGGTAATTCCACCTCCACCCCCGGTCAATCTGGAACAAAGCTACGTTGGGCATCGTTGAAGAAGAGATGAACCTTTAATGACGAAGATGTTGAGCGTCGATGAAGAAGAGCTAAACAAGGGAAGAGGAGCAAAAGGAAGAGCTCACCTCAACAATGGATGAAAAACAACATAGACTCGTGAAGAATAGTGAAAGGTGAAGAAGTAAGGGTTGCTCCAAGGAGTGTTTTCTCCAGTTTAGATTAGAAAATTCACTTTCCTATTGGTATATATTAATTGTTTTGTTGACCGTGAACAATTTTTGGGTCACTCTCCTTAGTCGAAGCAGCAAAACTGACGCCTCTCCTAGGCGGCTCTGAGCATCAAAGTCCTTTGCCCTACTTCGGAAGCAAAAGACAAGACGGGAGAAATATCAGTCGAACGTAGATCAAGCGAGAACTCTTTATTTTCTCCGCGTTTGCATGGATACGAAGACAAGCTGTGAGGAATTGGAGGAACTTCATCATGGCTTCAACAATGGCGTAGGTGATTCTCGGCGCAGGGGCTCAAGCTTGAACCCTCGCATCCAGAGCCGGATAAAGAGTTCCTCTTGCTCCCTCAAAATCAAAGGCCTAGGGAGCTCGATTCTATCGCAGCAGATTTGCTTAGGGGGGAGAGACGAGGGAGTACTGAGATGAGAGTGGAGCGCGTGAGCTCTAATTTGTTTTGGGCCGAATAAAGGTTTCTTGTGGGGTTTTAGGACGGGCCGAACCGAAGAGGAATGTGTACTTCTGGATTGGATTTGAAATCCGGACAAAAATATTGTGACCACCATGGAGGCCGTGGCGACGACGTGTTTTTGAGGACGGGTTTCAGTAACCGTCCTATATGCCGGGATAGCTTTTTGGAAGTCCAAAGCTTGTTTATTAGAGCAAACGAATTTCCACGAGTTCTTCCCCTTCCAAAAGCGTATTTATAAAGCCCGTGAAACGATTAAATTCAAACTTTGAAATTGAATATGTATCAATGACTCAAAGCAATTTGCACTACGATATAAAATCCTTAAGTGGAAATCTCCTGACCCCCTAATTAGTTACGCTAACATGAGAGTTTATTAGTTGTTACTTCTTTTATAGAACATGAGTTAACCTTTTTTCTGTCCTTTCCTGATTCCCCTAGCCCTTTCATAGAAAAGCTTAATATGAACTACTATATTTAACCCAGATAACAACACAGGAAAGATATTCATCGATATAGTTGATCTTCAAAGTACATATAGACGAAGGCAAATAATGACTCCCCTCTCTCTCCAAGAACATGTCTAAGAGTTTTTTTTTTTTTTCATTTTTTTAAGTGCAGTGGTCTTTCTCTCCAATGTAGGGCCAGCAAAATGGGTTCCTGACTCAAATTTAATGAGTCTAGTTCGATATGGATTTTTTTTTCTTCACGAGTGGCCCATATTTTAACCCATTTTTCCATAGCTCAAAAAAAGGTCACAAGCGGACTTTTTTTTTACCTCATAAACGGACTTCAGTGACCCATATTTTTACCCATTTTTCCGAAGCCCACCGCACACCCTACACCAACTATGTTTACCCAATTAAGAGCGTGAAGTAATTCGACGGAGCTCAGTAGGGGTGAGCATGATCCGGGTTGGTCTGGGCCACCCCCTAACCCTAGGACCAACCCGTACAGTGTCGGTCCTCAATTTTTAGGACCGAGGACCGACCCTATTGAGCACGGGACCAAGGACCGGACCGACCCAATGGGTTCGGTCCGGTTCCTGTCAACCCGGGACCAATCGATAATTTTTTTCGTCTTATTTTTATACTCTCTAAAAAAGCAAACCTACAAATTCAAATTACACATCCATCGACAATACAACATTGTGCAACTAAACTATAAATACCAATACATATTTAGCAAATTTAAGATGACACAATAATAGAAATTTCGTACCTGCTAACCGCTCATCGAAATATGGGACAAAATGGAATGTTCTTGTAATCATCTATCTTTAATATTCATAACACCATATGCAAAAGCGTTTTCCTGCATTTGATCAAGTAGAGTCCATTCAACCAAAAAATGAGCTTCACTCCACTTGACTAGCAAATTACCGTAGTAACTGCAGTACTACTTTACTCTTCAAAAACTTTTATCATTTGACACAAATTGAAAAGCAAAATGCAGCTGAAATTCATTAGTAAAATACAATTAAACCATAAAAAGTTCAAAATACTTAATATAAACCATGAATATATAACTTCACATCTTGTTAATTCACTTGAACTTCTAAACACCTTAAAACAAAACAAACGACACTTAATTAATACTCAACAAAAGTTTTAAATTGAAATTACTATTAGTGCTATTGATAGAACATCTCAATATAATATAATATAACATACATTTTACTTAGGTTTGAATATATAAAATAATTATAAATAATATAATATAATATAATATACGGGGTTGGTCCAGGGTTTGACCGACCCAAAACTCTTAGGATCGAGGACCAACCCGCACAGTGTTGGTCCTGGAATTTCAGGACCAAGGACCGACCCAGTCCCCTTAGGAACCGGACCAAGACCAGCAGGGTTGGGCCGGTCCAGGGTCGGTCCAGGGTCAACCCTAGACCGCTGCTCACCCCTAGAGCTCGCACCCGGACTTTCACCGCTTCCCATGGCCAGCAGCTAATCAACACATTCGAGCTCCCAATCAACGTCGTCCTCTCTCCTTTCATTCTCAGCCTTCAACATCGCTGGCCCTGCTCTGCGCGGCTTCGGCATTCTCAAGTTCAACACCAAGCTCTCTCCATCTTCATGAATTTCTCCCTTCCTAATCAAACTATTTACGCTATTTTGTTCTAGTTCTCTCTATAGTTGAATTATTGTGTTGAGAAGCCATCTTTTAGGTTCTTCCAAGGTCTAGAGCATTAGTTATGTCGTAGGTGATGAAATGAGAGTATAGGCAAGGTAATTTTCAGTGTAAGCTTATTTAAATAACAAACCACACATTTATTTAACAACTTAAATTTTTAAAACAGTTGGCCCGACCAAAATCTTAGATGATATTAGAGCTAGATATACTAAGTTCGAATTTTTTTAGGCTCCTATTTACCTCCCCAATCGAATATTTTTATGCTTACACATGAAAGGAAGTGTTAGAATATTTAACATACACCATTTGAACCTTACATGTCATTGCGGTAGTTTCTCTTGATCCGCACGAGTGTCTCGCTACTTGTGCAAGTTTTTGCTTTCATGTTGCCCATGGGCGTTGGGTTCGTGTAAAAGTCTGCCCGGAATTTCAATAGCCCCAATGTGTTTGACAAAATGCTTCTTAGAGCACGCTTCATGGGGTTATATTATCGTGGGACCGAGCGAGCTTTGAGGCAAGAAACTTGTTGGAATCTTTTAAGCTCTACAGCTTTTGCATCATGAGGTGATCTTGGAGATGATTGCGGGGTGATTATTTAATGTGTACAAGGGAATGTGTCCAACGGCGACATGGGTGCCGGCCTCCTTTTTTTTCTTTCGTTCATTGGGTGCCGGCCCATTTGAATTGTGTGGAATTTGACGAATTCTGTGAAATAGCTAGTACGAGTACTTAGAGGGGGGTGAATAGGTATACAAAAAATTTCTCGAAGCTTGCACGATATTTAAATAATTAGAGAATTTGCAACAGTTAAAAATTCAATCGCAAGACTGAGTAAGGGAAAGAGAGAATTGAACACTCGGTTTATAGTGGTTCGGCTTGATTCAAGCCTACGTCCACTCTTTCGCGACCGACAGCCGATTGGCTGGATTCCACTATGATCAAAGAGTTGTTACGGTGTTGATCTTCCTTGATTTCTAGGTGTAGATGATCTACCACACTCACTCAAGGCGTCACCAAGTATAAACACTCTCTGTATACAATTTCGCTCGGTCTCAACTAACAATCAAGGATCTTCAGACTCTGGAATTTTTCTCTCGATCACACACTTAAGACAACTAGAACGTCTTCCTTTTATACTCCTTCATGCCATCATAGCCGTTGGCACTTACCAAAGGAATTCCTCCAATCTACCCGTTGGACGGAATCAATCAAGAAGATCATCCGAGCTATTTAAGGAATTCGATGATAGCCCATCAATCCTATTCGCCCATACAATCGGGATCTCGGTTTCCAAGAATAGAATAATCCAAGATTATTTCGTCGACCATCGGATCTTCAATCGATCTTAGATAAGAATTAAAGAATCCGAAATGATTATCCAACCAAAGAATCTATTCCGGAGGATAGGATCGAATCCTCAACCATAAACCTCGGCTTTGGATTTCCTTCAACACCGGATTAGAAAGACTGTCGAGTGAGAATAATTTTGAGTCTTGAGTCTTGAGTCTTGAGATTACAAAGTCTTGAGACTATAAAGTCTTGAGACTTTAACTATCGATATACTGAGACTTAGGGATCGATAGAAATGTTTTGTCGACTTCAAAATATTCGGAAAGATTTCTCCAACAATCTCCCCCTTTTGATGGTGACAAAACTTTCTTGAAGATTTGAACAACTTTGACCTGCAAAAACATTTCTCAAGCAATATGGCTAACTCATAAAGATTAATAAACAACCAGACTCTGCATCCACAAAGAAATTGGTTAGTCTTTCATGAGTAATACCATGTAACAATACTTGATATAAATGCAACCAGTCAAGCATCAAAATCCACAGCCAATTCAGTCTAACACTCAAGTTCAAGTTCTCAAGTCATACTAAAAATAAACATAAACACAAAAGTCAAATAAAGTTTTAAAATAATGTTTGTTCAAATTGGTTCTCCCCTTTTTGTCATCATTAAAAAGAGGGTGAGAAAGGAGTCATGTCGCTTGGGAATGCGCACGATCTGGAAATCCCCAATGGACTGGACTACTCCTTCGAGCTTCTTCGGATCTTCTCGCGATGAGCTACCTCTTCTCTCTTGGCATTGGCTTGAAGTTGCAGAGCGAGGTCTTTGAATTTATCTTCCAGAGAGATCGAAGATGCTTGTCCAAAGATGCTTCAAAGCTTGGATTTCACAAATCCGAATATATATCTGGTTACGCATTTCTAGAAGAATATTCATGATACTACGAAGATCCGCGAATCATCCGTCCGTACCGGCATTGGCTTTCTCGGATGGTGTGTATGCGGACGATGGCGCTTCGAACGGTCCGGCAGATTTGGAATCGACGTATCACCTTCTTCGAGCAATTGAGAGACCTAAACTTCTTCCGGGTCTTCTGGAGATTGTCTTGGATCTTCAGAAGCATGAGGTGGAGACCTCTCTTGCTCGCTAACTCCCCCTGTCTCTAGGACATCGAAAGAGGAAGAGTGATGATCATGCTCTTGATTTCCCTTCTCTCAGTTATCAGCGGTGTTCTTTTTCTTCTTCTCCTTCTTCCTCAACTTCTTTCTCCTTCTCTCTCTGTTCTTCTTCTTCTCTCCCGCTCTTCTGAAGTTCTCGGATAAGACACGAACGTCTTGTTCTTGTCGATCTGGAATAGTGGGATCTTCATCATCTTCATCCTCATCCTCATCCTCCGGGATAAAAGTTCTTTTCCTCTTTTTCGATGAAGCACCAATGGCCTTCTTTCCTTTCCTTTTGAAGCGGATTGGACTAGAGATTTCACTTTGAATTTCTCCATTGCCTTAGAGAGTTCTTGCAGACGCATCTTCATTAACATTTTCAACCCTACCACCATCTTATCACACGTTCGAACACAAAAAGTATGTGGCGCTCAATATTCAGATGTCGAAGATCTTGGTCACTGACCGGGATAAGGCAATTGTCCTTTGTCTTTTGACACCGCTCTGTACATATGGAAAAGAATAGTGTGCGGGAGAGAAAACTTCCATCCTGAGTTGATCGCATACATCAATTTTGCTTCAAAAAGAGACACAGAAGTCTTTGAAGTAGACTTAGGTCTGAGACAATTGATCACAATCTTGTGAAGCACAATGTTGATGGCATTCATCCTGGAATAGATAATTTTCTTATCTACATCCCTATCTTTGACAAGATCCCGAGTAGTTCGAGCAGTGAGACTTTGATTGGGAGATAGCGTCCCCGTTCAACTCCAACTATGTCCGCCAACATATTCACATCTACCACATAGACTTTGTCTCGAACACCGAATGAAATTCTATTCGCATCCAAAAGCTAAGATTTGAATAGAAATAAGCGGTCGATGATCATACCCGTCTGTAGAGTCGAGCGAGGAAAGTCTCAAGTTGAAGCAAATTCAACTTCTCTCTTAGGTTCAAGTTGATGGAATCCAGGAAGTCAAAATCGACACTTCTAGGGTTGATTACCCCTCTTTTCAACAGACTGAAATACACTTTTTCCTGATCCTTGGATTTAAACAAATCCATCCGATTTCCTTTCACCTTTGCTGCCACACCCATTTTAGGTTTAAATTCAAGGAACATTTTGTCATCATCGTTCCCGTCAATCGATTTTGTCCTGGCATACGAGGATCTCTTGGAATGTTCGCAAGTGCTTCCTCTGCTTTTCCTTTCGGGGCAATTCCCCATTCCTCCATTTTCTTCGAAAAAGATACTCATTCCCATAATTTTTGTCCTTAAGGAAGTCATCTATATAGTTCAATGGAGTACCAGTGCTTTTCAATGCACGATAAAGTTTATACAAAAAGGAGGGCTTTTGAACTTTTACTTGGGTCGGCATCCTCGATTATCTCTTCTTCCAGTTATGACTTGCACTTTGTGGGGCGGGAGATGCTGAATGACGTGGAGGAGAGCGGGTGGACTTTGTCGCCGACTTGGTAAGTCTTCTTCCTCGGTGAGATCGAAATGAGTTGGTCCCTTCTTCATTCTTTGTGGTCCCCTCGTTTGCGATTCTTGATGATTTCCTCGAAGACGACATCTTTCTTTGTCTATTGGAGGATTCCTTCACTTGCTTTCCCAAGAAAAATGACCACTTTCTCGACGATGAACAAAGAGTAGAAACAGTATCGAGAGGAGAGTGCCTTTTAGGGTTTTGAAGATTGGGGAAAGGAAAAAAAACTGTATATATATAACTCAGTTTTGAAAAAGGAAGTTCAATCGGTGCAAGGAAAGTGAACGATCACTTCTTTTCAAAATCAATAACTGCCAAAATTATTAAACAAAAGATCGTACCTTTTCGAGTTAATATAACTAAATGACAATTAGTACCTTTTAGATGAAATACAACTTACGGTCTATAGCCATGATTGAGTCTCGGGATTTAGAGTCTAAGAGATCGAGTCTTAGAGTTGGTGAGTCTCTAGACTTTAACTTCTTCAAGCTTCAAAATGTTGAGTCTCGAGCGGATAAAGTCGAACGATTCTTCTCCAAAGGCTTTGTGAATATGTCCGCTAGTTGACTTTTTGAATCAACAAATTGAATCGAGATTTCTCCATTTTGAATAAGATCTCTAATAAAGTGATGTCGAATCTCAATATGCTTTGCTCTTGAATGAAGGATTGGATTTTTGGTGAGATTGATAGCGCCGGGTGTTGTCACATCTGATTTACGTGCATGAGTCTTCAATGCCAAAGTCTTGTAGCTGTTGTTTTATCCATAGAATTTGCGAACGGCGGCTCCAAGAGCTACATACTCGCTTCGTCATTGAAAGAGCTACGGTGCTTTGCTTCCTTGAAAACCAAGACACCGTTCGTTTCCAAGTAGTTGACAAGTTCCGAGGTGCTTTTTCTATCGATTCCGCAACCGGCCATATCTGCATCTCGAGTATCCTAGAAGATTAAAGTCTCCCCTCTTTGGATACCAAAGACCGATGCTTGAAGATGAAGCAACGTATTTGATAATTCGTTTCACGGCAATGAGATGTGATTCTCTAGGATCCGATTGAAACCTAGCACGATACAAACACTAAACAAAATATCGGGTCTAGAAGCAAAGATAAAGAAGTGAACCGATCATGCTCTGTACATGCTTTTGATCTACTTTCTTCCCTTCTTCATCCTTGTCTATCTTCCGAGAACATGACATTGGTATGTCGATCTTTTTGCACTTTTCCAATCCAAACCTTTTGACAAGATCATTCGCATATTTTTCTTGATGGATGAAAGTTCCTTCCTTCATTTGTTTCACTTGGAGTCCAAGAAAGAATGTTAACTCTCCCATCATACTCATTTCAAATTCATCCCGCATAGACTTAGAAAATTTCTTGCAAAGACTTTCATTAGAGGATCCAAAAATAATGTCATCAACATATATTTGAACAAGTAAAAAGTTTTTGTTTTCCTTTTTGATAAACAAAGTAGTATCTACTTTACCTTTGACAAAACCATTTTGTAATAAAAACTTACTTAGTCTCGTCGTACCAAGCTCGAGGTGCTTGCTTTAGACCATACAGCCTTTTCAGTCCAAGACCGAGTCCGGCTTCTTTGGGTCTTCAAATCCGGCGGTTGTTCCACATAAACTTCCTCATGGATAAATCCATTTAGGAAAGCACTTTTGACGTCCATTTGGAATAACCTGAAATTTTTGTAACAAGCAAACGCAAGTAATAGACGAATAGCTTCTAACCTTGCAACGGGTGCGTAAGTCTCGTCATAGTCTATTCCTTCTTCTTGCGTATACCCTTTGGCCACGAGTCTTGCTTTGTTTCGTACGACTTTTCCTTTTTCGTTCATTTTGTTCCTGAATACTCATTTGGTTCCAATAACAGTTTTACCTTTTGGTTTAGATGTCAATTCCCAGACATCATTGATGTTGAACTGTCGAGCTCTTCTTGCATAGCTTCGATCCAGCTTTAGCTTTCATCGATAAAGCTTCTTCTATGCTTTTTGGTTCAATTTCGGAGATGAGAGCCACAAAGACTAGATTCTTCATGCCTTTTTGATCTGGTGCGGATTCCTTCATTAAGTTCGCCAATAATAAGATCTTTGGGATGACTGGATTTGTGCTTCCAGGTTACCGGGTTGATGATCTTTTTCTTTATTTGATTCTCCATGAGCGTCTTGATGATGGACTTCCAGAATCGAGATGCTTCTTGAGATGTAGACATTTGAAGATCTAGAGCGGATTCGGTCTCTTCGTCGAGTCTGGCTGGATTCATCTTGCACTGAGTCTTGGAATTTGACATTCATTGATTCTTCCACAGACCGGCTTTTTTTGTTGTAGACTCTGTAGGCTTTGCTTGATGTAGAATATCCAAGGAAGATGCCTTCATCGATCTTTCTTCAAACTTACCAACTCGATCATTTGCATTTTTCAAAATAAAGCATTTGCAACCGAACACATGAAAGTATGAAACAATAGGCTTCTTACCTTTGAACAATTCATAGGGGTTTTATCAAGAATAGGTCTTAGAAAACTCTATTTATAATATAGCAAGCGGTTGAAACGACTTCAGCCCAAAATCGTGAAGAAATTTTACTTTCAATTAAAAGTGTTCTAGCCATTTCTTGAAGAGATCTATTCTTTCTTTCCACAACTCCATTTTGCTCGGAGTATACGGAGAGGAAAACATGTGATTAACACCAGATTTATCACGAGAATCTCGTAAAATCTTGATTTTCAAATTCACTTCCATGATCTGTTCTTATACTAGAAATAGCACATCCTTTTTCATTTTGAACCTTTTTAGCAAACTTTTCAAAGTACGAAAAGGTTTCGATTTATTTGCAAGAAAATATACCCAGGTAAAACGAGAGTAATCATCTACAATTACTAGACAATATTTCTTACCTCCAATGCTCTGGGTTCTTGTTGGTCCGAAGAGATCCATATGAAGCAACTGCAGTACATGATTAGTAGATACATGATTTATTTGCTTAAATGAATTTCTTACCCTTTCCCGAATGCATGGAGTGCATAAGTCGACTTTTGGTATGGCAATTTAGGTAGACCTCGAACAAGCTGCTTTGAAGAGATTTTGGCTAATTGCTTCTTGTTGATATGGCCAAGTTTTCTGTGCCATAGAATTTCTTCATCTTGAATTGAGATTAAGCATTGTTCTTCATTTGGCTTTACATCAAGGAGGTAGATGTTTCCATGCCTTCGACCCATGAAAGACTGAGTCGAATCTTTGCTAATTCCAGAACATATGCCTTCTTGAAAGAAGATCTTGTAACCGTATCACACAATTGGCTAATCTTTGAGTAGATTGTAGTTGAGTCCTTCCACTAGAGAGACATTGCTTATTGTGAGATTTCCAATTTTCACAGTTCCGAATCCCACAATACTTCCTTTGCTATTTCCTCCGAATGAAACTTTTCCACCATTTACTTTAATAAGCTTTATGAAACATTTTGAGTCTCCTGTCATGTGTCTTGAGCATCCGCTGTCAAGATACCACTTTACCTTCTTTTGACAGAGACTGCATTCAAAAGAGAGTCTCAAGCTTTCTTTGGTACCCAAATTTTCTTGGGTCCTTTGGTGTTAGTAGGATGAGCATTATTAGGCCATGCTCTCTTAACAGGCTTCCAAACCATAGGACACTCTTTTTCAAAATGATCCCGATGTTACACTTAGAACACCTTAAAGCATTTCGACCTACGGGCTTTACAAAAACTCTTTTGAAATGATTTTTATAAGCCTCTCTCGATGGTCTTTTCTTAATTCTTTCTTTTACTTTCGGAAAATCAATCAAAGGGATTGTTTCAGCTGTCATACCTAGACCCGACTTATTGAAGTAAGGTCTTTGGATTGAAAGGACTTTTTCAAGTTTTTCGGACCCTATTGAAAATTTCTTTGAAATATTTGATAAATCAGTTTTTAAGAAAGCATTTTCTTTTGAAAGATTGTCTTCACTCTCTTTAAGAGTAGAGACATTCAAGTCTAAATTTTTTACCTTTTCTTCTAAAATGTTTTCCTTTTGTTTTAAAATTGAGTTTTCCTTTTTGAGTTCGGAAATCTTTTTAAGAGAAGTCTTAAGACTAAAACATAACTCATCAATATATTTAGAGACTTTGACAGGGATTTTATAATCACTTACCTCAAATTCACCGTATGAGTCGATCCAGTCCGAGTCCGATTGCGCCATTAGACACGGGTTGGCATATTCCTCATCACTCTCTTCACACTCTGTATCGCTCCTCCAGTTTCGGCTTTAAGAGCTTTTCGAGATTTCTCAGCTTTTCCTCTTTTCTTTTTCGAAGAGGACAGGTTGGGTCCGATGTGTCCCTTCTTTTTACATTCGAAGCAAACTACATCTTTGTTTGGTTCCTCATCATCAACGACTTGGTCTGCTGTCTCTGAAAACTTTGTTTCTTTGGGATGAACCTTCTGCCTTTTCTATTTAGTTTTCTGAATCTTCTTATCATGAGGGCGAGCTCCTCATCATCCATATCATCTTCGAAATCTGCATCATCGAATCATCATTTGATTTTAGTGCAATAGATTTCTTACCTCTTGGATCTTCGTCTTCATTAATTCGTTCCACTTCGTAAGATCGAAGAGTTCCAATCGGTTCGTCTACGAGATAATGGCATGATTCTTTGCGTCTCTCTTATTGAAGTCTTTATATGATTCCAATCCTTGGAGAGTCCACGTAGAAGCTTGTTCACCTTCATGGGATCAGAAATTTTTTGTCCTTGGTTCTCAAGACCATTGACAATATCTAAAAAACGACTAAACATGTCGGTTATAGATTCTCTGGTTTCATTTTGAAGGATTCATATTGACCAAGAAGAATGTTAATTCGGTCTCCTTCACTCGATCTGTCCCTTCATAAGTGATATGTAACTGTCCCAGACTTCTTTTGCTGTAACACAAGAAGATATTCTGTTATATTCAGTTGGTGACAAAGCACAATATAAAGAATAAATTGCTTTAGCATCGAGTGCTTGTCTCTTGTTTATTTCTTCTTGAGACATTCCGCTGGTTTCAACGGTTTCTTTCCCTCTTTCGGAGATTGATGCAGCAGCGGAGTGATTCCTTTTTCCACAACGTCCCATTCCGGAGGATCCTTTGATCGTAGGAAAGCTTTCATCTTGTTCTTCCGGATGTTGTAATCCTTTCCATCAAGTAGGGAGGTCTGGTATTGCTTTGCCCCTCCATCAGCCCCGGTGCTAGCATACTAGCCATGGATCTTTTACTCTAAAGTAAAACACTTCAAACAAAGTAAGAACACGAGCTCTGATACCAATTGAAATAGCTAGTACGAGTACCTAGAGGGGGGGTGAATAGGTATACAAAAAATTTCTCGAAGCTTGCACGATATTTAAATAATTAGAGAATTTGCAACAGTTAAAAATTCAATCGCAAGACTGAGTAAGGGAAAGAGAGAATTGAACACTCGGTTTATAGTGGTTCGGCTTGATTCAAGCCTACGTCCACTCTTCGCACCGACAATAGATTGGCTGGATTCCACTATGATCAAAGAGTTGTTACGGTGTTGATCTTCCTTGATTTCTAGGTGTAGATGATCTACCACACTCACTCAAGGCGTCACCAAGTATAAACACTCTCGTATACAATTTCGCTCGCCTCAACTAACAATCAAGGATCTTCGACTCTGGAATTTTTCTCTCGATCACACACTTAAGACAACTAGAACGTCTTCCTTTTATACTCCTTCATGCCATCATAGCCGTTGGCACTTACCAAAGGAATTCCTCCAATCTACCCGTTGGACGGAATCAATCAAGAAGATCATCCGAGCTATTTAAGGAATCTGATGATAGCCCATCAATCCTATTCGCCCATACAATCAGGATCTCGGTTTCCAAGAATAGAATAATCCAAGATTATTTCGTCGACCATCGGATCTTCAATCGATCTTAGATAAGAATTAAAGAATCCGAAATGATTATCCAACCAAAGAATCTATTCCGAGAGGATAGGATCGAATCCTCAACCATAAACCTCGGCTTTGGATTTCCTTCAACACTGGATTAGAAAGACTGTCAGTGAGAATAATTTTGAGTCTTGAGTCTTGAGTCTTGAGATTACAAAGTCTTGAGACTATAAAGTCTTGAGACTTTAACTATCGATATCCAGACTTAGACTAATAGAAATGTTTTGTCAGCTTCAAAATATTCTGGAAAGATTTCTCCAACATTCTGCTAATATATGATAACTACATAGCTGCATGCGTTGCAAACGTCACTGAAGGTGAGTAAATTGACATTTTGTATGATGCTCAGAAGATGCGTTTGTTGGGGTTTTCTAAGCTCTACAGCCTTTTGCATCGTGAGTTGACCTTGGAGTATGATTCTTGGAGTATGATTGGGGGTTGATTATCCAATTAAAAGTGGCAAAATGGGTCCTAGACCCATATATGACCCATTTAGATTATAAATGGGTCATATATAAATCACTTATTTTTTGACAAAAAGTAGTTAAATGGGTTTAACAATCAAAGACTTAGGTGGGTCTTAAATGAGTTAGATTTAGAATCCACTTTTAACCAAAACCTCACAATCTCTCTCTTTCCTCTTTAACTTTACAAAAATATTTTTTTTATAAAAATCGAAATTATAATTATTTTTTTTTTTTTTTTCTTTTTTTCTTTTTTTCTTTTTTTCTTTCATTTTTTTTTTTTCTTCCTCTCCCTTCCGATGGCCAGCACGGTGATGGCCGACGACCGGCTAGGCGAGCCTCGAGCTTGCCGGCGTCGGGTGAGCTTGAGCTTGCCGGATCTGGCGAGGCGAAGCTCGCCAATGTCCAACGAGGCTCAAGCCTCACCGATTTGGCGAGACTCGAACTCATCGGGCTCGGGCGAGCTTGAGGCTCACCGGGGTCGGGCGAGCTCAAGGCTCACCGGAGCCTCGCTAGGCATCGGCCATCAAGTGAGCTCCAACTCGCCGGCGTTGGGTGAAGCTCATTGGGCGAGGCTTGAGCCTTGAGCTCGCCGATGCTTTGGGCGAGCTTGAGCCTCGCTTGTGGCCAGTCGCCGGCTGTCGTCATGGCCAGCAACCGGCCAAAGAAGAAAAAGAACAAAAAGAAAAAGAAAAGAGAAAAAGAAAATTAAAAATTATATTCTTAAAAAAAAAAATAATTAAAATTCGATTTTTTAGAATAATTATTTTAAAAATTATAAAAATTGTCAATTGAATTTGTGTTGTATAAAACTATTTTAGCAATATCATTTTTAAAAATATAATATATATATGTGCTTTTTTAAGTTTAATTAAGTGGGTCGAGTATTGATCAAGTATAGGTCAAGTTGAGCATGGGTTAAAAATTTTACATTGCAATAAATAAGTTATAAACGAGTTAAACGAGTCGATTTGGGTAGATCATTTATGATTCAACCCACCTGTTTAACGAGTCTATATCTAATGTCTAATAGAGAACGTGCCCAATGGTGACGTGGGTGTATGCCCGTTTGAATTGTGTGGAATTTGACGAATTCTACTGGTACATGATAATTAATAGCTGCATGCGTTGCAAACGTCACTGAGGGTAGTAAATTGACAGCTCGTACTTGTCCGAAAAAAAAAAAAAAAAAAAAAATTGATTGCTCGTACGATGCACAGAAGATGTGCGTGTATATACTAGTTTCTCTAACTAATGATTCTCCGAATTTCTTATTTAATAGCTCAGATCAACGACGGGCCTTCTATCATGACAGCAAAGGGTCCTACTTCGACTAAAGAAGCATAGAGCAAGAAGTGCCTACTGAGATATGAAAAGGACACAAGAAGATCAATCAGATTTACGGCAACTGTCTCGATGATTTGCCCCTGGTGCAAAATTTGCCGAACAAAGTCGAGAGTTGATACTACTTCACCAGGATCTCAGTGCCGTCAAAATCTCTCTGCAAACACTTGTGTCAGCTAGTGTGTAGAAATGAAGGATGCGATCTGTATATCACATATTCTGTTTAGGAATTTAATCTGGTGAATGGTCTGTAGTTTTTCCATTTCAAACTGTCTTCCGTCTGTCGGTGACCATTGTATGATGTGATATAGTTCTTGCAATACAGACGATATCTTCTTTCGTTGTGTTGATTGGTTGTCAGCTTATTTACTGGACTTCTAAATGGTAAAGCTCAGATTTCATATTTTATCTTTTCTTGTGCGAGAGGGTTAAACAGGCTCTACCTGCTCTTGTCCTGTTTCGGACTTGAGTTTTCTACTGGTAATGCAAGCACATAGCGGATGACCTCTTCCTAATTTATTGATATGCATATAATTGAGCAAAGCAATGTTGGAATTTCGAACTTTATCCATTAATTTGGTAAATTCGTAGAATCTTATGATTCTCAAGTTGATCATTGAAGACGTATGAACTATTCGCAGGATCAAACCCACATAACTTGCATGAGTGGGTGTGGCTTTTCGAAAATAGGCTAAAATATGGTTCACTTTATGATCTATTTTTTTATATTTATTTTTTCTCAAATCGTTTATAATACCTTTAGGAAAAAAAAAAAAGGAAAATGATACAAATAGTCCCTAAATTTTGACTTAATGTACAATTTGATATATGAACTTTTAATTTATTCAATGCGATACCTAAACTTTAGCATAATGTGTAATGTGGTCCTAAACTTTTAATTTGTTTAATGTAATTCATGAATTTTTTATAGTGCGTGAACTATATGAAAATGTTAAATGTAATACGTTCATATAGTTCGGGCACTATATTGAACATTACTAAAAGTCTAAATATTATGGGTGATTGGGTCCAGGGTAAGTAGGGTCTAGACCTGGATCTTATATCCAACACTATTATAAACGGTTCCATCTTTTTGGACCTTATACCCAACCTTGTTTGTATTGGATTCTGTACCTAACCCACCCTGTTTTTTCAGTCTAGTTCTAGAGTCAACCCTGTTTCCATTGGAACATGTTTTGCAATCTCTCAACATTCTATACGACTTCGAATTTTATATTAATACACGAGAAAATAACGTAATCCTCCTAATTTGTATCGAAATATTAAGCACTTGAAATAAATAAAAACATGAATTTTTTTACTAAACAAAAAATTAATGATCCACAAGACTAATTATAATAAATAAAATCATAAGGCAAAGAATTAGTAACAAACATGGGTCTGATATTAATCTTATTCCAGAACTACTACATGAAGCTACTCATTTATGCGAGCATAAATCCTCCTACAAAAGAGAAATTAAGCGAGTCAATCCACGTGGTAGACAAGAATTTGGCAGTGACGAACACCGTCCCTTTGTCGAACGGTGTGAGAGAGAGAGCCAATGAGGGAGGGAAGCAAGTGAGGAAGAGGAACGAAGAAGGAGGAGTGCCATGCGTGTTTGAGAGAAGCAAGAAGAAAAACGTTGTGTGATTGTGGGAGTAAAAATATAAATAAAGGGAAAAAATAGGGTTTTTGACCAATACTTACAAAACCGGTTCCTGGGTGGGTAATTAATCGGACCCGGTTCCCGAACCTGTTTAAACCGATTTTGAATTTTGGGAACCAGTTTCAATGAGAACCGGTTCCCAACCCTATTTTCCGGGTGGGCCAATCTGGTTTCCAGGTATACCCGGTCTAGTTGCACACCCCTACTAAAGATTACATTGAATAAATTAAAAATTCATAAACCACATTAAGCTAAAGTTCATGGATCATATTGAATAAATTAAATATTCATGGACCAAATTATACATTTGGGTAAAGTTTAGGAGCTGTTTGTGTTATTATCTCCCAAAAAAAAAAAAAAAAACTAGTTATCCATACAAAAATAGGCTCATTCAATTTGAGTCACACCCATTTTGCCAACCCTAAACTCTCTTTAAGTATATCAATTTCTAGTTTTTTTTTTTAATTTTTTTATTTACCTTATTGATTAATTTGGTTTTTAAATTTTATATGAAGTTTTTATCCAAATAACATATAAATGTAAAGAATTAAATGGGGTTAAATGGTTAAATTGATCAATATGCATCGAATTATTTTTGACCCAACCCGAGCCACCCATTTGACAACCCCATCCCACACAAGTCATTGTCGTGCTATGCAAATACATCCGGTAGACTAATTTTTTTTTTTTTTTAATTAGAAAGTTTATATTGACTTCTTCTTTTTCAATTATAAAATTTAGAAGTCTTTCTATCAAGAGTCGAGGGCTTTTGAGAAAGAACAAAGAAAAGCCGTTACTTTAAAGTGGAAACGCCTCCCCCCTGTATAAAAGTCTGTTTTCATGTATTAAAGATTCCTGAAGGTCAAAAAAGGAAAAAAAAAATAGAAATACATGTACTGGAAGACTTCTAAATTTTATAAGATGGTGAAGGGGAAGAGGTATTAAATAAACTTTGTACAGGAACACCAGTGCGCACGCATTTATAGTGGCTCTCGCCACTTATACTGTAGAAAGAATGGCTCTAGCATAAGAGCACCGTTAGCTAGTATTTCTAGCGGTGCTGTTGTGATCACAAACTTTAGTTTCTGGTTTATTCAAAGAAACATATCCAAAGTTCTAATAATCCGGTAATAAAAAATTCATAAGAAATTGAAGTGCAACTTTCAAACGATGGCCATTGCTCAGTCAAATAGCAACAACATCTAGTTTGGATTATTTTAGCAGTTGAAATCCATTGAAAATACAAAGACGAGCAAAATTTTTGGTTTATGAATGAAAATACAAGTCAGTCTCTATTTTTTAAACAAGAATGATTTATCGATTAGTGTTGGTGATTCTCATTGTGAGAAAAAAAGGTATTTAACATCAATTTCTGTTTAGATATACAAATCTTAATCCTTTTAAAAAAAATCCCTTTTAGATAGATGAAGCTCATATTAAAAGTAAAGTGATTGATGAAATAACATCAATGCGACAAAAATGAGACCAATAATATGATAATGAAGAAGGAATCATGACATAAAAATAAAAATAAAAAAGTTAAGCTAGTGTTACATTGAATAAGTATGAAATATCTCTTTCTCTTCTTCTTCTTTTTTACTAATACCAAGCAAACAGGAGAAACAAAACACCCAACACGGGCATGGGTATGGCGTTTTAACTCTGATGAGGAGGTTTATGAATTACTAAACAAATATGCCACAGAAGTAGGATTTTGCATTAGAGTCTCAAAATCTTAGAAAAGGAAAAGTAGAGAGGAATAGGGAGGAGTAGATTTTTGTAGGCACAAGATCAAAAAGAGGTCAGTAAAGTCAATTCCATTGTTTTACATGAATAGGTATTTAAAAGGCTGAAGGAAAAAAAAAGTAGGCGAGAAATACGCTTTAGGATGAGAAATCCCATGTTACTCTTGCATTCCCCCTCAATTAGAAAGATAAAAATAAACTGGGAATTAGAGGGTCTTCGGTGATGAAGATTGATACCACAATAAAGTTTTTCAATTCTAATTATCATCAAGTAAGCATGGGGATAAGAGTCTCGCCGGAAGTGTAGGTGAAAACCCCACTATGATATAGGCTATCTTATAGCAAGTCACTCAACCAACTCCCTGTACTCATACCTCCAGTATTAACTCCACAGTTACCATCCATAATAGTCTCCCCCTATCAATACTTCTTACCAAAAAGAAAAATGTCTACCAATACATTTTTTGCATAGAGAGGGTTTTGTTGACGACTCTATCGAACCAAATCATCATATCCGGAGGTTGCATTTGCAGGTGGGGAGAAGTGAACGGGCCTTTTCCATTCTGCTCGAGGAAAAGTGCACATGGAACAAGCTCATCCGACTGTGGGTGCAAATACAAATTTTTCCAGCTCCATAAATGCAAACAAGTGAAAACAATCTCTACACCTGCAGGTGTAAAAATCTATGTTTACATCATGGATTTTTAAGTGGCCCCTGAGAGATTATTGGGATATTATGGTGGCGGTCAATCAAACGAGATCTCCCGTTATGGAAGTGAAGGACTTTCAGATTTCTATTGAGAATGTCCTTGTCGTCGATTTTATTTTGTGTTAGAGATTGAAGCAGATAAATTTCAGAAAGTTAAGGTGCTCCTCAGCAATATTGGTTACTATCTTTACCCAAAAACAAACAATATTGGTTACTCAATTATGAAATTTGTAGATTCAAAGGACTGATTATTCTTGTGCTAAATGCAAGTAGTTCTTTGAGAATTGAAAATTTTCATATCTTGTGAAACAATCAAATTTTTAGAATGTTTAAATTTTGAGTGAAAATAAAAGCGAATATACACCACTCAGGACTTGCCCTAGTGGTCACTATTCCTACTGGAAAATGGGCAACCTCCTCTAAACAGGGGATTTATGGATTTATGGGATTTCCTCGAGTAGACCTGTTAAGAGTCCGCCCCCAAAAAAAAAAAAAACGAACATGAAGGTCACTCACGTTTACATTTAGATTAGTTTCCTTATAGCCATTGACAATAACTTGCGTGCGAAACGAAAACACGGTCTCCTGAAAAGGCGGCAATCGCTCACCACAGGTCAGTATCGATGCCCAAGTCTTCAAATGTGATGAGAGACTTGGCTGCCGCCGAAGCATCGGCATCAAAACTAGACTTATAAAAACAGGTAAAGAGGAGCCAGAGGCAGCACAGATTGGGAAAAGATAAAGATGAGAGCGGCTGTGTCGTGGTTTCTGCCAATGGCCTTGGCCACTTTTACCGAGAAGGACAACTGCGATCTAACTGAAAATTACCACCAAATGGATTTGGATCATAGAGTCCTTTCGAACAGTCATTTTTTACTTTATTTTTTTAATATTAGCTGCAAAACACACTAGGCCTCTCTCTTGACCAAACTAAAGTAACTATGTGTTACACGACATAAATTAAATATAGAAAAGCAACTTGGATTAAAGTGTGTCAGACCTTCACCGTTTTGCGCTGGCTTCGGACCCAGTTGGCCCGGCTCTGGACCCAATGAAAAAAAAATCCAACAACGTGCTTCGTAAGTAAATGAGCCTAACTAGCCAAAAAAAAAAAAAAAAAAAAAAAAAGTAAATGAGCCTAGTCAATCTCCGGCGTTAATTTATACGGGCCTCATATAAGACCGACCTCATCTAATGATTGCAATTCATCAGGATCTTGTGCATCCGGTTCATGCAAGTGCACCGTGGATCCACACGATCCAGGCGGGCCCCCTAAAGCCCACGAAGGGGCTGTGGCCAGGGTGACCCATGGGGCCAGAATCTTTTTCGAGGTCCGGATCCCAACCTCTATCCAGACTTTCCTGGTGGTCAGAGCAGTTTAAGGACTTGCTCAGGTCTAAGTGTGGTGTAGAAAATAATGTCGCATTTCCTTGCCTTTTCAAATTCACATGCAACGAGCACGAGAAATGCTTCAGGGGAACCGCTACCTTACTCCTGTTGCTCGTCCACGGCTAATAGTCAATGGACTGAGCAACGATCAGCTCAGGTGACACACGGTTCGGGGCTGGGAATCTCCAGTCGGACGTCCTCGATTCGCGTAAGACGCATTTCGCCAATGAGAAAGATCACAGTGAACCCAACGGCGTCTCAATCTCTTTTAAATGCATTTTTCTCTAGCGTGTTGTCTTGTTCTTCGAAAGATTTCGAGACGACTTGAAGTCTTCATGCACTGAGTCTACCCTGACCCGTTTCGAGGCTGGGAATCTCCGGTCGGACGTCCTCGATTCGCGTAAGACGCATTTCGCCAATGAGAAAGATCACAGTGAACCCAACGGCGTCTCAGTCTCTTTTAAATGCATTTTTCTCTAGCGTGTTGTCTTGTTCTTCGAAAGATTTCGAGACAACTTGAAGTCTTCATGCACTGAGTCTACCCTGACCCATTTCGGGGCTGAGAATCTCCGTCGGACGTCCTCGATTCGCATAAGACGCATTTCGCCAATGAGAAAGATCACAGTGAACCCAACGGCGTTTCGGTCTCTTTTAAATGCATTTTTCTCTGGCGTGTTGTCTTGTTCTTCGAAAGATTTCGAGACGACTTGAAGTCTTCATGCACCGAGTGAGACTTCAAGTCGTCTCGAAATCTTTTGAAGAACAAGACAACACGCCAGAGAAAAATGCATTTAAAAGAGACCGAGACGCCGTGGGGTTCACTGTGATCTTTCTCATTGGCGAAATGCGTCTTACGCGAATCGAGGACGTCCGACTGGAGATTCCCAGCCCCGAAACGTGTGTCACCTGAGCTGGTCGTCGCTCAGTCCATTGACTATTAGCCGTGGACGAGCAGCAGGAGTAAGGTAGCGGTTCCCCCGAAGCAGGATGACAGCGGTTCCCCCGAAGCATTTCTCGTGCTCGTTGCATGTGAATTTGAAAAGGCAAGGAAATGCCACATTATTTTCTACGCCACACTAAATGGAAAAATGACAACACACGTGTTTAGAGCAAATTTGTCTTCTCCACCTATCTTATAGCAAGTCACTCAACCAACTCCCTGTACTCATACCTCCAGTATTAACTCCACAGTTACCATCCATAATAATCTACCACTATCAATACTTCTTACCAAAAAGAAAAATGTCTACCAATACATTTTTTGCGTAGAGAGAGTTTTGTTGACGACTCTATCGAACCAAATCATCATATCCGGAGGTTGCATTTGCAGGTGGGGAGAAGTGAACGGGCCTTTTCCATTCTGCTCGAGGAAAAGTGCACATGGAACAAGCTCATCCGACTGTGGGTGCAAATACAAATTTTTCCAGCTCCATAAATGCAAACAAGTGAAAACAATCTCTACACCTGCAGGTGTAAAAATCTATGTTTACATCACGGATTTTTAAGTGGCCCACGAGAGATTATTGGGATATTATGGTGACGGTCAATCAAACGAGATCTCTCGTTATGGAAGCGAAGGACTTTCGGATTTCTATTGAGAATGTCCTTGTCATCGATTTTATTTTGTGTTAGAGATTGAAGCAGACAAATTTCAGAAAGTTTGTTAAGGTGCTCCTCAACAATACTGGTTACTATCTTTACCCAAAAACAAACAATATTGGTTACTCAATTATGAAATTTGTAGATTCAAAGGACTGATTATTCTTGTGCTAAATGCAAGTAGTTCTTTGAGAATTGAAAACTTTCATATCTTGTGAAACAATCAAATTTTTAGAATGCTTAAATTTTGAGTGAAAATTAAAGCGAATATACACCACTCCGGACTTGCCCTAGTGGTCACTATTCCTGCAGGAAAATGGGCAACCTCCTCTAAACAGGGGATTTATGGATTTATGGGATTTCTTCGAATAACCCCATTAAGAGCCCGCAAAAAAAAAAAAAAAAAACGATCAAGAAAGTCACTCACGTTTACATTTAGATTAGTTTCCTTATAGCCAATGGCAATAACTTACGTGCGAATCGAAAACACGGTCTCCTGAAAAGGCGGCAATTGCTCTCCACAAGTCAGTATCGATGACTAAGTCTTCAAATGTGATGACAGACTTGGCTGCCGCCGAAGCATCGGCATCAAAACTAGACTTATAAAAACAGGTAAAGAGGAGCCAGAGGCAGCACAGATTGGGAAAAGATAAAGATGAGAGCGGCTGTGTTGTGGTTTCTGCCAATGGCCTTGGCCACTTTTACCGAGAAGGACAACTGCGACCGAACGTGCGGGAACATGAGCGTGCCTTTCCCATTCGGTCTCGACGAAAATTGCGCGTGGAACTCCGGCCTTGTCCTCAACTGCAGCCACACTTTGGCATCCCCGAAGCTGTTCCTTGGCAGCAGCATTCCGGTGTTGAACATATCTGTGGAGAATGGGACGATGACCATTGGCGAGTACATAGCATTCGACTGTTATGACCAGAGTCGCCGTCGGCTTAACGGCTCTGACCATCAACCATCGATCACAGTGGGCCAAGACGGGCCCTATACATTCTCGGACACCCGGAACAAGCTCACGGTCTTCGGTTGCGACACCTTGGCTCTCATCTCAGACGCTGCTGGGACTTTTGGCACCGGATGCTTCTCCTCTTGCCTCAAGGACATTGACTTCAAGGCCGAGAGCACTTGCTCCGGCCTCGGGTGCTGTCAGTTGTCGATCCCGAAGAGCCTCAGGAGCCTCAATATATCATTGACCAGCGTAACGAATTACAGCTCAGTTTGGAACTTCAGCTCTTGTGGATCAGCGTTCGTAGTGGACCAGGAGTCATTTAATGTCTCCGATTACAAGCTTCCTGTCCCGGATGATATGCGCAACGACGTTTTCTCAAGGGTTGTCCTGGACTGGGTAGTTCAACCTAATTTGACCTGCAAGCAAGCGCAAGCGAACCGGTCAAACTATGCCTGCAGCGCCAACAGTGACTGCTCTGACTTCGCTAACGGAAACGGTTATCGTTGCTCCTGTAAGCCTGGGTACAGAGGGAATCCCTATGCCTCCCCACTTTTCGCACTCCCAGGTTGTCAAGGTATTCTTCTGTTCTCTTTGCGAGCCAAAAGTTACATGTTTGGATTGGGCCATATTTTCCACGATCCAACCTCCTCAAACAAGTTCTTCATTTAGTTGAGTTAGATTCTTCAATACAACCAATACATAATTTTAAGAATAAAAGAAAAAACACAAACGTACAATTACAGTTCTTGACTGATTCTGTTTAATATAGACATCGATGAGTGCAAGGATCCACAACAATATCCATGTTACGGGAATTGCAAGAATACGCCTGGGAACTACACGTGCAACTGCTCATTTGGCTTGACTGGTGATGGCAAAGTTGGTTGCCAAACTTCTCATCTTGTCATAATCGCTGCAGGTAATTCTACATCCCTTCTTATCGTTGCTCAGTAATCTAAGCTGTCCTTACGTTAGACTACACTCCCATTTGCCACTCATTCGGCTTATGTTGATGTGGAAATTGTTAGTCACACCCCAACTCTAAAAAATAATAATAATAATAATAATAATAATAATAATAATAATAATAATAATAATAATAATAATAATAATAATAATAATAATAATAATAATAATAATAATAATAATAATAATAATAATAATAATAATAATAATAATAATAATAATAATAATAATAATAATAATAATAATAATAATAATAATAATAATAATAATAATAATAATAATAATAATAATAATAATAATAATAATAATAATAATAATAATAATAATAATAATAATAATAAGAGAAATGACAGCCATTCTCCTATTCAAAAGACAAAGTCTCAAATAACATTAACATGTTACCAAAATATATACATCCATCAATATATCGTAAAACAAGTTATTTATAGGATTGGAGTTCTAAATTCCACACCAAAAAGAATACATATACATCATAAAAGACCATCAAACTAATCTTATCAAACACCATTTCCAATGCATACAACTATCTCAAATTATACCAACATTCAACTCCCCAAAATTCCCCTACTGATCTTGCTCTCATCCTACAAGCTGGTAACTATAGAATCTAAAAAAGAATTGAGATGAACGGTAGGTATAAACCATCCCCTAGTGAGTAGTATAAATCTCTTCTAAGCGAATCGAGCCTTCACTATACATATATATAAATGGTACCAAACACATTTATGCTAATCCAATATTAATATACCTACAGGATCAAAGACAAGTTATATCACTTTAACAACAAAATTTTATACATATCAAAAGTAGTCATTTGATCACTAATAACAAAGCAAATAGTAATAGTCCACTCCATTAATCAATCTTGTGTTTCATATCAAATAATGACCAGGCTTAACGTCCCATGACAAGACCTATCAAGATTCCCTTATGGCATAGTCTTCCCCTCTATTAGCCGATGGCTTGGCCCGAATAGGACATCATGAGACAATATGCATACACAACCACTCAATAGGTTCCAGAAGGTAGCAACATTGAGCATAAAACTACTAACTCATCTTCTAACAACCCATAAAAAGAATCTAGAATCCATTTCATAAGTCAAGTTCACAAACCAAAAAATATAGCTTTTCTTAATTCTAACCATCAAGAAGAATTCATTTTAAATAGCATTTTTCAATCGATAGGCCAGCTGAGGGGGAGCCTCACGAGCCTAGCACAAGGCCATCCTTTTGGTCTCTAGCCAAAGGTTAGGTGAGGAACAACCTCACCGGATCTAGCGAGGTCAAGCATCACTCAACCATGGCAAGACTAGCTGGTTGCTAAGGTCCGGCAACCGACTACAGAAAGAGAAATGTAAAAAAAAAAAGGGGGGGAGAGAGGAGAGAGAGAAAGAAGAGAGAAATAAAATCAAAAATTTGAAAAAATATTAAAATTTGTCTATGTCACCACCAGCCTTTAACATCAACTATGCCACGTAGACCAATCCGCGTCTACATCAATAATATCGGCTCAAAATTAGCAAAAATGAGTAAATTAACATTATGTCAAAAGGTTTAATACTAAATTGATACCGGTAAAAAGATTTATGACTTAATTTGCACAAATGCGATAGGTCTAGGACTTTTTTGACACTTTTCCTAACAAAACGTGAAGAGGTTTAGTACTGAATCACAACAATTAAAAGATTTAAGATTGAATTGACATAAATATAATATATTAATGACTTTTTTAGTAATTTTCTCATTATTTTCTATGGGAGTTATGGAAAATTACGACGACTTACGATATGTTACGATTCAACAATCCGTCCTTCTCTGAGTTTATTGTGACACATACCCACACTCACACTCTGTCTCTTTCATTTGGTCGTTTATCCACCGCACACTCCCCACTTCCGTTCTCTTTCACTTTAAAAACACCCAATCCCCTTTCGGCCCTTCGGCTAAAAGACTAAATTGTCCAACCTTAACGATGAATTACAAGTTTTCCCACGTGACCAAAAGTACTTGAATGACTCAACTGAATTTAAGAACAAAAAACTAATAAACCTCTGTTCTAAGTGTCAAAGGTTGAAGACCATTGTGAAGAGAGAGAGAGAGAGAGAGAACAAGGGGTTTGTGGGGATTCGATGATCGCGGTGGCCTGCATGGCCGCTTCGAGAGGCATTTGACAGCCGATGCCTCAGGTGATGGTGGACTACGGCTGTCCAATGCGCAGAGAGGGAGAGGAAAAGTAGTGATTGGGAATTCGATTGGTGTGGCCGCATGTCCAAGCGAATGTGATTTTTCGGAAAATGTGAGTATATTTTGATAAAGTTGGGGCATTTTTTGTGGTGTAAATTAATCCGGATAATCGATTTAGTGGCTGGTATTTGAGGGGATAAATTTAAGAAGAAGGTCCAAATTCATTGTTTGTCAAGGTAAACCGATCACTCGTTCGGGAGAGAAACTAATCCATGCATTCCGCAATTGTGTTGCAGTGCTTGTATCGGTGACATTATGCATAATTACTAGTGGCCTAGTCTTGTTCATATGCAAGAGGAGGGCCAGAGAGAGATACTTCAGGCAAAATGGAGGCGAGATGTTGAAGCACCAGAGAGTGAAAATTTTCACTGAGGCAGAGTTGGCTAAAGCCACCAACAACTACGATGCTAGCAACAAGCTTGGTGAGGGTGGTTTTGCTTCAGTTTACAAGGGAAGAATTGACGGCAATGCTTTGATTGCAGTCAAAAAGCCTAAAGATATCTCTGCCAAGAACCTGAAAGACATGACCAAGGACGGGTCTTTGAACACTCAAAATGAAATTAGAATCATTTCACAGGTGAATCACAAGAACTTGGTCAAGCTCCTAGGTATTTGTTTGGAGACAAAAGTGTCATTGTTGGTCTATGAATTCATCCCGAATGGGACCCTCTATCATCACATTCATAACAAGCAATCAACCATCATGAGATCTTGGAAGAATCGCCTCAAGATTGCTTCCGAATCCGCATTGGCCCTTGAGTACATGCATTCCTTCGCCAACCCACCAGTCATTCACGGTGATATCAAGTCCATGAATATACTTTTGGATGAGAAGTACTCTGCAAAAGTATCTGATTTCGGAGCCTCAGTTTTGATTTCGTCCGGAAAGGCTCATATAGCCGAAAGAGTACAAGGCACGATGGGTTACCTTGATCCACAATATTTAAGCACCGGTGAATTAACCCCAAAGAGTGATGTTTATAGCTTTGGGGTTGTCCTCTTCGAGCTCCTGACCGGAGAGACACCAACTCGGCAGACAAAATCTGGGGAGAGAGTCAGCCTTGTCATATCTTTCATGTCTGCTGTAAAGAATCGAACACTCCTCCATATGATAGATTTTGAGGCGTCCAGTGAAGGTGAAATGCGGGAGATCGAGGAGGTAGGTTTGCTTGCTAGAAAGTGCTTAAACTTTAACAGTGTGAATAGGCCAACAATGAGAGAAGTGGCCGAGCAACTTGCCAAGATCAACAAGAACTTGTGGGCCAATCCGCAAAACGATGAAGAGACTCAAAGTTTACTTCGCGAGCTGAGATCTGATTCTCTCTTGAGTTCAATCACTGGAATGAACGAATCCGACTCTGCTTTCCTTTCGGCATTTGACATCGAAGCAGCCACTACTAGTTCCAGCGTCTGAATCATAGTTTCTAGTGCGCGGCCATAGACAAGAAATAAATCCAATGGTCGTATGTTCATCCTGATCTTTTGATTGAGGGTCTGTTTATTTTACAGCTGATTAATTGTGGATTTCGAAGTTTTATAAGGGATGATTTTATTTTCAGTAAGTAGGGGGCACTGTACATGATTATTCTCACTTCTGTTCTAGCTATAGTTTTCAAAGCTACACGAAAAAGTCAACGGGCAACTACTTTATTGTAGTGCAGATTCACATAGACCACCTTTCGCAAATAAGGCACGAAGAAATTTCCTTCTCTTTGGTATTGCATCGAAGTTTTTTCTTTCTTTCTTTTTTATTTTTTTTAAAGACTTTTTTGCCACTATAGCAAAAAGTGCCGCCTCAAAGAAAAGCCAGAGGTGCAAGAGTGCAAGAGGGACAAACTCTATTCACTAAATAAATTATCCGCTTTCGAGAATTTCCATCCTGACCAATTGCAAAATAATGCTAAAATTTGTAGAAGTTTGATTCCATGACATGGAATTCACAAATAGATTCTCATTCTATGATCTAATTCATTCTTTAATTATTTGGATTCCTAAAAGTTTTGGCATTATAAAAAAGAATACTTCTCACCTAAGGCAGCAGAGATCAGCGTTAGCGACAATGGTTGGCAACCGGCAGCAGCTTTCTCTTCGTATGGCTTGAGAGAAATGATGGAACAGCAAGCTTAGAACCAAGCTGCTGCCTTTATCGCCGCCGTTGTAGCGGTTAGCGACCAACGGCGCTAAAAAAAATTTATTAACTAGTATCCAAGTCACTTGCGTTTGTCATAGGCCTAGGCCAAAACTTTCCTAGCTGAGCTTCTAAATTTTCAAGGATGTTGGAATCATTTATTTGGATGTTAGTAAACCCTTATAATGTTCTTAATTTACTCACCAAACATGTAAAATGTGAATCTAGTAATTTACTTGGATGTTTAGTGAATTTCAAAGGAGTTTGAAACTTACTAACTTATTGGCCCATTGGTAAATTTCTTGTAGGGTGAATATTTTATTAACTACACTTGTGACAATTCAAAGAAGTTGATTAGTTACAAATTCGGAATGTATATATATAACACTGATAACATTTCAGAGGAGTAGGTAATATAGTTTTTCATTTGAACGTTGGTAAATCCTTGATGGTGTTGGTTATTTCTAAATGTGTTATCCGATATTGGAATTACCAATCATGTATCTTTTGACCACCTATATTAAAAATTCACGGATGAAAAAGAAAAACTCTCCAGCTCTTTGATCGCTGGAGCTTAGAATGGTCTCTGGATTTGACATGGAAGCAACTAGTATTTCCAGCATCTAATTTACTTGGTTTTAGTACATTAATTGGCCATATATGTTTAGGCCAAGTTCGTGGTTATGTTTGGATTATGTTTTCTTTTTCTTACCTTTTATTTCTAATCTAAATTGGAAATACCCGAATTGTGCTTGTTAATTCCACCTCCTGGGGGACTGTGGTGGCGTGTCCTGCATCTAAACCCTAGCCATCAAATGCTCCACAAGTCATAAAAAGAAAAATTAATAATAACAAGCATAACCATTCAGAAAATGGACACATGTTATAGAAAGCTCCAAAATATGCACTTCAAACATATACCACACTATCCAATATAGCATTTATTGTTCACTGGCTGAGTTTTGGCAATTCATTCACTTCACAACATGCCGTACCTCTGCCCTTAGGAAATTTCAAGCAACAACCATATTTTACATTGACAAACACCGAGATCCAAATAACAAATAATATAAATGATGGACATTATCATGTTGCAACCATAGCTTGCTTCATTTACCAGCGATTCCTCTGCTAACGAAAGCATTCCCGGCCCCACCTAAGACAGTCTGAAATATATCTTCCCCGACGGTCTGTCCAATCCCTTCGATCAAACCCCCAAAGAATCCGGTGACCACCTGCGTTGCAATCCGGGTCGCCGCCTCAAGCACAGGGCCCGACTTGCTTGTCGGTTCCGTGATGCCGCTGTCCTTGAGGCCATTGAATATGATCTTGGCGCATATTGCATGGAGATGGTAGTCACAGACCGCGCAACGGTATATCCGCCCCGTCCGCTTCCTCTTGCACTCGCCGCATTGAAAGCTGGTCTCACCGCCGTTCGGGGACGCCATTAGAAATTTGAGGGTATGTGGGTGCGGTGCGAAGACGATTTCGAGGGGCAACATGGCACAGCAAGGGTGGATCTGAAAGTTGCACGGGTTGCACCGGAATGAAAAGCCCTTGATGGATTTCCCGCAGACGTCGCACTTCGACTTCGCTTTTCCTAATTTCACAATTAATGATAGATTTAGCAACAGTCAAGAAGTTACTAGTTGTACAGTGAGGACTGATGAATTGGGATACAATTTCGCCTGGCTTTGCTCGAGGGTTTATGACTCTGGATTTCTAAATTATTTCTTGAAACAAAAAAGCAAACAATGCTATGTCGGAAAAGGCGGAGTGGGGGCGATAATGGTGTACCTTGAATTCTTTCTCCACATAAAGAGCGTGAGCGAAAAAGTGTTAGATAAGATAATTTTACAAATAAGAGCGATTAGCAAATAGTTCACCTTAGATTCTTTCCCGATATTGGGAGTCAAGGACATGGTAAGGTATTAAATTGGTTTGTAGTTTCAAGTCAATCCCAGCCCACGAGATATGTTAAACTCTTGTCTCTCTGTTCTTCTAGCATGTATCATACTATTAACCGACGTGAGATCGTTTCGATGTAACAGGACAAGTCTATCCAACTTCTAGCTGACAGACATGTATTTCGCCCTCGAGAAGAGATGGTAAAAAACGCAGTTCACCATTCAAGAAAGGCCATGAATTTCTTGATTAAAAAGAAAGGCGGATGCAGAAATGATACACTGAACTTCGATGAACATCTCGTTACCTGGTTTAGAATAAAAGACGAGCTCGTGTTGGTAGTGCAGTGGATGGCTCCTGAGAGCCTGAGGGGCCAGAGCGCAGAACTCATGGAGCTGATAGTTGCAGTGCTGGCACGCGTATCGCTTGCCCGCGCCAAGTTCTTGGCAGCCCGAGCAAGTGAAGAGCTCAGGGAGATTCATGTGGAACAGATGGTGATGGGGGTGGCTAAAGTGAAGAATTTCCGCTCCCACTATTCTCTCGGGAGAGGTTGGGAATTCGATCACGGGGAGGGGCTTGTTAGGGACGAATTGTGTTGTAGGAGGGAGTGATAATGGAAGTTGCATGGAGTGCTGCTTCTTTAGGGTTGGAGATTTTCTGATGGGCAGGGCTGTATTGTCCCTCATCATCTTTTCTTTCTTCTTTTCGGCTTGATGTGGTTACGCGCTCGAATTGGTTCTCTCTTTAGGCCGGAATGGACTTGGTGGGGAGTGGTGACTTGGGGTGGAGAACATTTATGCTGGACAGAAAAGGTGTTTACTGTTTGCATGTGGAAAAATTGGAGAAAAAAAAAAGTGATGCTGGCTGCTTAGAAATTCTCTGCAATTCATTGCTTGTGTTAGTACCATATCAATCCCTTTATCCTGGTCAAATTCTTGGGGACAACTTTTTTTCTTAGACACACGTTATATAACGTAGACCATGCGTTATAAATGCGTCCAGTATTACATTTTCAATATTCAAATTTGTCGTTTCCAGCTTTACCTAATTAAATTTCTTTTTGTAGTTAAAGGTGGGGACAGAGAAGCACGGAGGTTTTGTATAATTAAGTTGGTGTTTCATTCAGAGCATGTTGGTCTGAATTTGGCATCAAATATATATCGTTTTTGGGACATTTCATCATCAAAGTAATTTACTTGGTAATTACAATGTTTCGCGCATTACAAGAAGAGGGATTTTTATTATTCTAAATGAATATCAAAGCCAAAAAAGGTAATTAATAATTGAGGAAACCATGAGTATAGAAGAATTTCGAGTTGAAGTTCGCGTTAACATATCAAACTAAAAGAGCCTCAAACATCCCGTTGGTATCAAATATTGAACCCAGAAAATCTGGTGCAGCAAATTATTAAAGCAAATATTCTGGGGTTTTGCCGTATTTCTTAAAGTCGATAGGGCGACCAGCGACGAGTAATCTTTTTAGGGCTACTACTAAATGGAAGGGACTAAACGGTGGCGATTTGCCAAAAGTGCTGGTTATAACATATAAACTCGTAAGCTTATGGGTGAAGAGGACCACATGCATCATGCATGTAATAACATATAAACTCGTAAACAAGGGATGTACCATACTTTAATATCCTCTCTCACATGCAAGCCAAATTAAAAGTGATGCAAACGATTTGACAAAGGAAGAGCCCCACATGTGAAATAAGCTGGGTAATACCTAACCGTAAAACTATTGGGATGTGTAGCAAAAGTCAAATACCTGGAAGTCCAAGCTAGAGCTCACAAACACAATAGTTAGACTCGCTCAAAGGTTTAGATCAATTAGTTACAAGACAATTAGGATTATTAACTACCCATCATCATACCAATTCTTTAATATGAAATTTTTATGACACAATTGACACTCTTAATTTAGTATCATTTCACATCAAGATGTCTCAACTTGAGTCTCTTCTTTTTTGCATGTGAGGGGACTCCAACAGCATCATTTGAACTGTGTTTACCATGAGAGTTCTTCCTTAACCAATCATTGGAACGATTTGGGGGACACAACCAATCAACCAATGGCTTTGTTATCACTTTCTTAGGTCGACACGATAGAATCCTGATACACTCACTCAAGAAGATCTCACCAAGGAGAAATCCAAGTCTGACCCCATAAATATATTTAGTTGTACCTACATTTGCTCACAAGTTTAAGTCAATGAATTATGATCAATTAGGATTATTAACTGCTCCGCATTCCATTAATTTTTCGATGTGCGATTTTACAAACACAATTCACACGCATATCTGAACTACTACCAACCATGCTAAGAAGTCCAATCCAAAATATTAGAAAGTCAAGGAGACTACATGCTTAAAGTATATCGACTCATTAGGAGCGATGTGGATAATTTAACGTGGCTGAGCTGGTTCGGTTGCTGGAGGTAATTGGCTTCGCATGTCGTGTTTAACAACGGACTTATACATTTGTTATGTCCGGAAGCAAACAAGCGAATAACAGAATATAAGTATTTTCGGGATATAGGGGCCCCAAGAGTACTGTCTATTCCTGGTGAACGATGTTGTAAGACTTAGGTTGGAAGCAAAAGATTTATAATTAGACATTTGATACCCAATTGCACCAAAAGTCAAGTCTCTCTCTTTCATCTTTATAGCTTTTCGTAGGGGGACTTTCTTCACCTGGCACCTCCCCAATAATACATGTATATCTCCCAATAACTGTTCAAGATATGCCTTTTCTTTTTCTTACAAGTGCCAACTATTGAAATTGAGGTACAAAAGATTAGGAGAAAATAAACTTTATGCCTCCATTTTCCAAAGCGATTTTTTCAATCATTCAAGAAAAGAGAAAAGGGGTGTGCATCTTAAAGTCATATACTCATTTCGTAGTTTCTTTTCTTGGGTGAGTTGTGGGGGAATCTTTGGACTTTATGCCCACAAATTATTAGTTTGTGTCTTCCAAGCGATTCCTTGTGGTTGTACTACTTCTTTCTTCACCACAGAGCAGAAGACACAGCAGAAGCCTCATTTCCGAGAAAGAGGGTGAGATTCCCCATTAACACATGTTACTCTAAATCGTATCATTACAATAATAGCTTCACATGTGTCTAGTAATCAAGCCCCCACAAAAGAAAGTTGAGAAAAACGTACATCATAAGAATCTGGATATCTATCGTTGGCTAGACGCTATCATTTTAAGAAAAATAATATAAATAATTTTTAAACTTTGATTCAATTTATAACATCATTTCTAAATTGTTAGTGAATGTTTAATTTAGTCATTCGACTATACGGAAATATTCAATATTGTCTCTAAATTTGAATTGATGGAAGGATTACATTGGATATTTCCATATAATTCGAAGTTTAAATTGAATATTTACCAAAAAATTCAATGATCATGTTAAATAAGTTAAAAATTATAGGACGACGTCCTACATTGAGTTAAAGTTTGCACATTGAGCCAAAATTTAAGTATTATTCTTGTCATTATTATATTATTTTATTAGTATGATAATTGTTTTTTGGAGGACTATGAATAGAAGCAGAGAAATTTGTTTTAAAAGAAAAGGTAAATGAAATAGGGCAATGTGTATCAATAATACTTTCTTACAAACAATGATTTCCGCAAATAAATGCATAATCCGACGTAGTCCACCACAATGGAAACAAGATGCCCCTCCTACTCGGTAGTTGGCAAAGTAGATAAACAAAACATGAAATGACTTAAAGGTAATCAAAGAATATCGGCAACCAATAAAGAATGTCCTCCTCAAAGCACAAAACTCATACGTGGTCAGGAGGCGTATCCTTGAAGAACCGTGTAGTTGGAAATTGTCATCGATTGAATAAAGCTCTTCCGCTTGTGGCCTTCTCTATCACTTATCGTACAAGTTATTAGAGTTCAAAACAGAAATTTAATCAATTTGAGATTTAGAGAATAATTAACACTGAGGGCACATCTCCGGTGCATGTGATCTTGTTTCAAAGAAGAAAATTTCATTTTGGCTAATGCAATGACTTGTTCACAGCAAAAATTAAGGTTGATGTGAATCATTCTTAACAAACTACGGAAGTTTGGAAGTTGAGGTCGCTTCTTATTGGTCCCGGTAAAACTCCGAAGCGATTTCCCAGACATGGATAAGTGCACGAACTATTAACATGCCGCCTTGAATGAGCTAGTGAAGTTTGTTCCTTCCGTATCGATAATTTTTCAAGTTGATTTGTTCAAGCACAAGGTTCAACGACGTCCAACTTATGTTATATGCACTGTACATATAGCCAAGGGTTTTCTTCCTCTATCATTCGGTAAGTCCAATACTTCCAAGAACTTCGATGCTTGATCTTGTTTAGAGAGTATTATTATATTTATTATATAGAGTGAGACTGTTGGAAAAAAAAAACTTTAAGTATAATAGCAAATTTATTATTCATTTATCCATCTATTTATTTATTGTCGTTGTTATGATTACCTCTTGTGGTGGAGGTTCTCGTCCCTTCACAAGGCCATGTCTTTTGACCATTTATATTCGAGTTTTGCGTTTTAAAGAGATTTGACCGTGGCTCTTTCGTCTCCTTCTTCGATTCTTCCTTCCTTTTCCATTGTTCAATCAAATCAAGTTCCAACTGATTTATCTTCTCTTGGTAAGTAGACTAAGAAAAGAACATTTGAATACTCCTTACTCCCCCTCAACTTTATTTCTCTGCCTTTTTTTTTTTTTCTGATTTGCACCACTTCTATCCTTATTCCCCCGACATTTGGATTATCGTGAGGTAGCATTCGTACCCATCATTTATGGATATGAGGACTCGAATCCCACCTCAAAATACGATTAGTTTTACTTTCTCATTTCAACTAATTGAATAAACATATTAGGTCAAAAACAAATAACATAATTAGGAAAAACTTTTTCAATTAATTCCTAATTTATTGTACAAATATCAATTCAATTATAAACTTTTCATTTTTACTAAGGTAATCCTAAACCCTTAATATGAAATTCCAATTGTGTCATTCCGGCCAATTTTCGCTTAAAAACACAGGCATAGCAATTTAGGTATCGTTGACCATCTTATATGTCATTATTGGCATTTGAAATTGACAATTTTTTTTATTTATTTTCTTTATCTTTTCTTCCTTTTTCATTGTACAATTTTCCCAAATACCATCGTCCAAACGCTGTCTCCTCTCTCCTTCATCGCTATGAGCTTACGGAGTTGGTCGCTCCTCTCCAACATCTCGTCCATCGAACCATCAGCAACAACTTGAACAAGATCTAAGCCTGGAGCTCCAAGCTCTTGAGCTCAATGCTGCGACAAAGCTCGAGCCCTCCAACTCTAGGAACTCAAGCTTGACACCACGGCGGAGCTCGAGGTCATCGAGGTCAATAACAAACAGATAGAGTTAACAGAGTGTGACATTCGGGATAGAGTCTACGACCGAGATCTCTATGCCACCGACCGTCTAGGTCGTCAACAAATAGAGCAAGCGCCATCGCGTATTCTATGGAGGCCAATGTACTGTACATCTCGACATCAGCGAGTTTTGCAATGTTAACTCGTAAAATTCAGTACAATAGCTTTATCCACAACAAAAGACTTAATTCGTGTCACTTGTACTGTATCCAAAAGAGAATTTGCTAGAGCAACTAAAGGCTTAATTTTAAAGAGCTGCAGGCTTAGAGATCGTGGATCCCGGTGACGTCGGCCAAGGCCATTTTGCCGTAGCTAGGGCCAATTTGCGTGGCGCAAGATACGGAGGTAAACAGCCACTCCTCCATGGCTGTCGAGCTAGTAGCGGTTAGAATATATAAATATTAAATCACGTTTTCATTCAACAGCTTAAAATTTTAGACTATTTGGTAGTAATCTTAAAAATTCTCACATAGTACCAAAGCCGGAGAACCTGAATTCGAATCTTTCTAGACCTCATTTGCCTTTTTAATTAAATTTTTACACTTAGTACTAGATAAAAGACCAGACTAAGTGTGAGGGGGTATTAGAATATTTAAATAATAAATCACGTCTTCATCTAACAGATTAAGTTTTTAGAACAATTAATAGTAATCCCATAAAATCTCACACTAGCCATCGAAATCTCAACAAACTTGATGGCCATGGGCCAAGCCTCCATACTTGGAGCCACCATGGACATGAATAGGAACCTCTAAGGAAGATGATGAATAGTAGCATTGAAAACAAATAAATAAATAAAAAGAACATTGATATTTTCACACATAGATTTAGGACTACATTGGCAAAATTGGAAAACTTAGAACTGAATTAAGATCTGGACAATTAGTTTATGATTAATGGGGTAATTTCCCACATAATTACATAAATATAGTTATAGTTGATTGTAGTTGAAATTTTAATGTGCTCGCTAACCATATTTAAAACCATTCAATCCTTTGAGAGAAATGCAACAAAAGGAAAGAATATCCCTAGACTAACTTCATCGTTTCCATCTTGTAAGAACTACGAGATCATTCGAAAGATGCCTTCGGCATTTAGGGGTTGTAGACCAATCATAGAATCCTATCCAATATGTAAAACACATTAGCTATCCATTCTTAGGTTAAGCGGTAAGGGTCAAAAATGGCAATAAGTTACTCTTAAAACTAGCATTCTTGAGGTTAAAAAGTAAGGCGAAAAGAGAGAGAAAGCCCTTTGTTTCCAATTATCCTATAGCTCAATCCGGAACCACGAGAATCCTTAGTTAGAATATAATCCAATTCATCATCTTTTGAAATTTTGAGAAGAGTTGCACTTTGGAGAGAATAGTACAATAAAGATGTAGACTATGTTTGGTGGGGGGAGTCATTTCTTTCATTGGTCTTGGCAGAATTAGTCATGGGCCGAAGAGGCGATGGTTTACCCTATGATGAATGTCAATAATTCAAGTATGACCATCTTCAACTTATGAGCCTAGCCAATACAAAACTCTATAATAATTCCCAATTTTCCTGATTCAGCAATTCAATCAACGATTTCTCAATAATGGATATTGATAAGATCCCTCCATTTAACAACACCTTATGATGGAAAGGCCTTAAAGTGATTTCTCATTCATGGACGGTGATAAAATCCTTCCACTTAACAACATCCCGTGATGAAAAAGCCTTAAAGTGAAGAGCAAGGTTCAAATAAGCAAAGAATTGCAGTGGATACATGGGCATTTAGAGACGAGAAAGGGCATAGTAAGCAACAAAATGCTTCGAGGAATAGAAAATAAGTGTAGATCCAAAAGTAACCAAATTGATCAACCTTTGAATTGCTATCGGATCCACCAGTAGGCAAGAGACGACTTAACAAACTGAAACATCTTAGTAGTCAGAGGAAAAGAAAGCAAAAATGATTCCTATTGTAACAGCAAGTGAAAGCCTAAACTGTGAAAGCGGAGTTGTAGAGGAGCAATACAAGTGTTGTGTCGCTAGGCAAAGCAATGGAATGTTGCACCCTACATGATAAGTAGCCGAAAGCATCGATAGCTTACACTCAGAACTTAGTAGAATGGTACATGTGAAATCCCATGTGAATTAGCAAGGACCACCTTACAATGGTAAATATTCTTGGGTGATTAATATCAAAGCAGTACCATGAGAGAAAGGTGAAAAGAACCCTCATTGAGGAGTAAAATAAAACATGAAACCTAAGCTCTTAAGTAATGGGAGTTGACTACTAAGACTCTAAATGCTTGCCTCTTGATAAATGAGCCCGCAACTCCTCGACAATGGCTTGATTAAGCAAACCCACCAGAGCCATTGTGAAAGCAAGTCTTCGTAGGGTAATTGTCATTACTTATGGAACCGAGCTTGAGTGATTTATATATGACCAAGATGAAGCTCTAGTGAAACTAAGTGGTGGTATACCAACTAATGTTGAAGAATTAGTCAATTAATTGTGATTAGGGGGAAAATGCCACTTGAACATAATTCTTCTCGAAATGTGGTGGGGCGCAACAATTGGTAGACATCTTGGGAGAAAAGCACTACTTCGATGCGTGCTGCGAGAGCGTTACCCAATTGACACAAACTCTTAATATTTGATATGATCTCCAAATAATAGTGGTCAAGACAATCAGGAATAAGCTTCATCATGGAGATGGAAAAGTCTAGATCACAAATTAAGGCCCTGAATGAATGATGATAGGAACTTAAGTATGTCCCGCATCTGAAACCTGATTATATAACCAAACAGGGCCTGAGCACCTCGAGAAAACGATTTAATTCGAGACCATGGCATCCCGATGCCGATTACGACAAATATTCATATTTTTAGAGCTAGCATGGGCTTGGGTTTCACGAGGTGCATTTCCAAAGTTGACTTAATCGGGCCTAGGCAGGACGATTGCCAGCTAACAGGGCCATGATCATACTCAGTCGAACCATAAGTACCTTTGGGCGGTCATCTGGGCCAATCCTTAAGTGGCCCACCCCAATGGAGTTCTCCTTCACTTATTCTGTCTTTGGGAAACGTTCTTTATTTCACTTCTTTGGTCGGAGTCGGGCCTTGCCATGTCCGTGGGCTTAGTGGTTTTATGATAGTTCGGGCTTGGCCGGCCGAAGACGCGCTTTGAATCCTTTGATCATATTAGGATCGTGACAACAATTTCTTCCTGTGAACGTCAGATATCATTCCATCAAGAGGCGATCGCATCGTTCTTGTGTTACATCAACCGTCGAGGCAGGTACCTCAGCAGTACCCTTCAAACCAGGGACAACCAAAAAGACACTGGACTGATTTTCTTGCGCTTACCCCGGGTTTGCCAATGCATCGGCCCATCCGGTAGCTTCCTGGAACATGGCCTTGAGTCGATACACCTGCAGCATTCTTGGCAACCTTCCGCAATTATCCAAAGGCAATGTCGTATGCTCAGAAATCTAGTGTCCTCTCTACAGATATAATGGTTCAAGCCCTTCAATCTTTTATGTACTGACAAATAGTCGCAACTTCTAGCAGTGAAGATGTTTAAAATCAATCAACTAATCTCTTGAATACTCGTAAGGATATCACAGTTCGCCAGAAAAAGAGAGCATTTTCGTGGACATCCTTTTTCTGCCAGTTTTCAGGGTCAGGTAACAAAATTCAATTACACGGTACCAGATCTCGACCAAGACATTCTATATAGCACATGTTCGACGATGATGATTGCAATTGAGGTTCCATAACGGAATGCACCATGTCCTGATCATCGACTCTGCCGCAGGCCGAAGAGGACCAAAGATACTCAAGCTGACAAAAATAGAAGAAACCTGAAGCTTTCATATATTTTTTACACAAAAGGAAGATCCCACCTTTTCTTTGGAGGAGAAAGACAATACCTTTGTCAAAAGCATGGTTATGGTGTGCAATTTCTCACACTTCAATCTCTCTCTCTCTCTCTCTCACTAAAAAGCTAAAAGAAGTGAGAGACACGGCAAGATGATAGGGAAAAAAATGGCACATTAATCCAAAGGGATCGGCCCGTTCGATAAGAGATAGGTTTGGGCGTACGTCGCAATCTTGGCTTTCGTTTCACACTACTACGGATACAAAAGTAGTGCATCGATCCCGATCCTGATCCCATCCGTCTTAGAGTGCTACTAATTCCTCATGAGCCACCTGATCACAACTTGACTGGATCATGGACTGATAGAGAGCTCATGAATCCCAAGGGATTATTTGGGCAAAGCCCGGAGCACCTTTTCATAAAGGCAAAAGGATAAGACATCAGATACGGCCAAAGACAGCGTTGTCCCATGTTTTAAAAGTACACAGGTCGCCCTTGAACTGTCAACAAAAAATTCCAAATAACCTTCAAAAGTCAGAAAACGTGTAAGTTGGCCGTTACATTAAAAACTTTTTTTTTAGTAAAGTGAAGTTATCTTCATTCGCTTATGGGCTTACGTAAGCATCACCTGTTTGTTTACACTTAAATAACAGTAAAAATTACTTTTTACCCTCCGCCAAACTTATAAAATCATAGAGAAATTGTTCTTTGAGTATTGTTAAAATTTCAAGAAATTTTAATTTTAAAAATGTCAAAATACATGAGCTACAATATTTAGATTAGACAAATAACTGAAAGTAAAATTGATCCAGATAAATAGATATTATTGCCATATAATATGTGTACACAATCCATCCGGGCACTAGCACAATATTATCCGCTTTGTTCGTAGTATACCCACATCCTTACCGTTTTTATACATATCATGCTCGTTTAAGTTTGCGCGAGACTTGTCTACCAGCGCAATAGCCCAAACCTTAGTGATGTACAATCAGAGACATATCAGGAACCCAACGATATAGCTTTATCAAGATCTGAAAATCACAAATATGAAATGGCTTCGATACCCCTTATGCCTTTGTACCCATGTTTAATCCCACGAATGATTATTCCTAACATACCATGAACAAGTTGAACATCAAACCATTGCTACTCACCAAAAGCAAGAAAGGATCCGAACACGAATGATGCAAACCCTAGTCTAATTAGCGACAGAAACATCTCCAGCATAGACATGAATCGCATTTACGACGCTTTATTAAAGAGAATGTCGAACCTGGTATTGGGACCGAGTGGCAGGTTTAGGTTCTCAGCAGACCAAATGATTTTCCTGTCCAAACTGATATATCTTCTAGGGTTTCATGGTAAATGAGCGGGAACACAGACGCCAAACGCAGTTTATCGAACCGAGTTCTCAGTTCTCCATCGACGCGAAAGCGAAGGACGATATTTATAAGACGAGCCCGAGGACAGGAACCGGGATTTTCGAGTGCAGTGTTTTTCCATATTTGTGGAAACAGCGCTGATATTTATTCCTCCTGATGACATAAAATCCCTAAGCAGAGGAGATATTTCGAAGAGGTCAAGATGCGTCTGCGTGCACGTAGGCCTTGAATATGCCGTGTTTTCTTAGCACGGACAAGAGCGCAGCCCTGAAACTTTTCCTTGGAAGTGTGGTCTAAAACGATGCAGATTTTTCACTAGGAAAAGGAAAATGCAGAGAGAGAGAGAGAAAAAGTAAGGAAAAAAAATGAATATTTTCGTGAGGTTTTTGGACTGCTACTGGACCGACTATTATTGGCGGTCCAGATTGTCTGGCGCCCACCTCCATCGTCCGAAATAGTCATAATAAATTCGTAAAGAAAGATAAGAAAAATAAAGAGAAAATAATTGGTTCGATTGACCTGGTCAAAGTGATAATGTTTGTTTCGCGGTGTATGCTTATCCGGCGCTCAAGTCTGTTCCAGTGCACAAGGTCACATATTGCATCACTGTAAATGGCGTACTGCATTTTAATTTATTTTTAATTTTTAATTTGTGGATCTAATCAATGTGCTCTATCACCAGCATAGAAAAATTACAAGTCCCACGCATGCTAATATATTCCTATCTAGAGTAATGTCGATGACTACACATTTGTTATTCGGCGATCTGAGTCTAACTTGATTTATGTGAAAAGAAGGTCACAATCGGATTTGATTTCGAGCTGGAAATCCCTAAAGTGTGAATTGGGGAAAAAGAGAAAGGAAGTGAGAAAAAAAGAAGTTTAATTTGCATCATTTAGGGGTTCTATTTGAGATAATGACACAAATGATAATATAGTCGCTCTACTTTAGCCCAATTTTTTGTATTATCCTTTAACTTTTAATTTATTCAATAAGATCGATTTATAAACTTTTTGGTACACCTCTTATTTAATCGCTAGACTATATGAAAATGTTCCATGTTATCCATGGACTATTAATATATGTTGTTTTTTGTTATGGTACCATAATAATACTAAACAGTTTTATACAACTCATGGATTAAAGTAAACATGTAACAAAAGTCCACGAAATCATGTTGAACAATGATAATATTACATATTGGACTAAAATTCAAAAATTATTTTGTATAAATGTAAAATCTATGGACTACATTACCTGTTAAAACAAAGGTCATGGATTACTGGTGTGATTTACCCCACTGCTTCGATTGAAATGGCTTTTTTTCCCAAAGGAGAAGCGAGCTCGCACGTGTGCCCCCCCGTGTCGGACGTGGGGGAAATCACGAAACGGCACCAAAGGCGGCGTCGCCTCTGTCTGATCTGATCGATCATGCGCACAGCGCCCCCCACAAAACCTGGGGGGCCCACATCCAGCCCTTTCGATCACAGGGTCCGTACCCTCAGCCACACGCTTCTACGGTCAACGGTGGCCGCATTTGCACCCCAACTCCATCCCTGCCCTCGTAAATAAAATTCCTTCACCAAAAAAATTAAAAATTTAAAAAAAAAAAACAAGAAAGAGAAAAACCGGAAAGAGGAAATATACGATGAAAGTGGGGGCGAATTCGATCGGACGGGCGATAAAACGTGAGAATCTTTTCATCGACTTGCTGTCGCCATTCGAGCCCCGTCGATGAGCTCGGCTTGTACGAAAACATGGCACGTTTCCTTACCTCCTTTGCCCAACACCCCAAAAAAAAAAAAAAAAAAAAAAAGATAAAATAAATTTGGGGAAAAAATTAAAGAATAATTCGAAAAAAACACCCACACAAAAAACCCAGGAATGAATTATTGATTGACCGCCTTATAGATTCGTCTCTTCCCCCTGGTATATGATCCTCCCTCCCCATCTCTCTGTCTCTCTCTAGTCCCTTCCTCTGCCAAACTATCAGTCCTGGCTGCTGGCGTCGATCGGGTAGAGCCTGGTGCATTTGCAGAGGCGAAAAGCTCCGATCTTTCTCGAGGTGGGTCGATAGAAAAAGGGACAAACTTGGGTTGATTTTTCCTTGGAGCCGGACGAGGTGGCTCTCGAAATCCGTCGCCACTTGCAGAGCATCGGAGTCTTCAAGACCAACCACGAGCAAGTCATGGTAACCGCTGCCGCTGCCTTTCTTTCTGTGCCCTCTGTTTTTCGGTGCTTCCATTTCGACTGCGTGATGAAGAAGAAAGTGAAAGGGTCGGTTTTGATTTTCGTTGTTCCGGTCGGTTTTGCTTGTTCAGGTGAGCCCGGTGATAAGAATGGGAAACGACGATTTGGGTCCGCCGTGGCTGAAGCCAATGCTCCGGGCGAGCTACTTCGTGCCCTGTCCCGTCCACGGAGACTCCAACAAGAGCGAGTGCAACATGTTCTGCTTGGACTGCGTCGGAAATGCTCTCTGTTCTTACTGCCTCGTCCACCACAGAGACCATCGCGTCGTTCAGGCACGTCATCGTTCAAAATCACCCCTTTTCCCGGATTGCCTGTGAAAAAATCCATCTTTTCGATCGAACGGGATTGTAAGTCCTCTGTTTCGGGGGGGTTTTGTTTTTGCAGATACGACGATCCTCGTACCACAACGTGGTGAGGGTGAATGAGATTCAGAGGTACATAGACACATCGTGCGTTCAGACATACATAATCAACAGCGCGAAGATTGTGTTCCTCAATGAGAGGCCGCAGCCCAGGCCTGGGAAGGGGGTCACCAACACTTGCGAGATTTGTTGCAGAAGCCTCCTTGATTCCTTCAGGTTCTGTTCTCTGGGTTGCAAGGTAAATTCGTCTGATTCTCATCCTCCTTTCTTGCGATTGAAGTACATTTTTGGGGGGGGGTCGTATGATTGATCGATTCATGGACAAGTTCTTCTCATTCATTCGTTGTTGAATTTGAGTGTTTCTGATCGATTTTGTTTTAGTTTGACTAATGAATGATTGATGGATCACCTCAAAATTTGTGGCGTATATTGGATTAACCGCCCAGGTTTTCTGGTTCTTATTAATTTAATTGAGTGCAAGTTCCTTTTTGACTGATATTTTGTCTCTGTGGCAATGTTTCTTCACCTACTCTGCTGATCGAATCTACTGAATTTTGCTTGCTTTCAAGTCATTCACATTGGCATGGCGTCTGTTTCTGAGCAAGCGTGTGTTGACCAAAGTTTCGACATTTCATCTGAATCCGTCCTTTCTTCTTCTGCAGCTCAATGCAATGAAGAGGGGCGATGATCCTGACCTCACATTCACTCTGAAACCCAAGCACGGCAGGGATGCGCTCAGCGGCGACTTCGAGTCAGACGAGTCCTCGACTCCGAAGAAGCCTCGGAAGTCCCCGTTCTTCAGCCGCCTGATGGATGGGACGGCGTTTTTTACCGATAGTAAGATTGACAGGGGAGAGAGGCTGACTTGGTCTGGCGATGACGCCCCCGCAAGCATTTCTCCCGGCACTCCGCCAATATACAACCACAGCAATGCCAGGCGAAGAAAGGGCATTCCTCATCGCGCTCCTTTCTGAAAAAATGAAAAGAAAGAAAAAGAAAGACAGAAGAAGAAGAAAGAAGATCAAGTCTTTTTCTTAGTGTACAGTTGTATAGTGAGTCAATGGGGACGAATACAGAAAGATAAATTATTAATGACAAGAATGCAAAGTGAAATGCGGTATATAGGGGGGGTCGAAATTGCCAAAAACTTTAGCTGTAAAAATATTATATATGGTGAACGATTGGACATAGTTTGTGCCTTTTCTCGTTGTATATATGTGGACCAAGGATTTGGCTTCTACCTCTTTTAGCTGCTACATAGGATTTAGTTTTATGAGGTAGAAAAATCTATAGAAATATGAAGTGTACATATGTCCCATGTACTACTGATCATATGGCTCCCTGATATGTTCAAACATGATTTGCAATAACGGAGTGGCATATTGATAGTGTACAGAAAAACCTATGTTCGGCGGTTTTGCATTGCTCAACTTTGGACTGGGGAATGCTAGTTCTCTTGCAAGTGTTTTTGTCGATAGGTGTGAAGAACACTTAATGTGACTCAATGGTTCGATGTGGAAACTGATTGATGTCTAGGATTATGAAGTGGGATTTTCCTTTTCTTGAATCGGCCCCCATGTTTCTTTTGCCTTGTTCTTGAGATGGTAGTTGGTCTTTGGTGGATCCCTCGTCTTTTTTTAGGTCCCACTTCAATCATGGGTCAGCTCACTGTACTCGAACGGCATCCTTGTTCTTTCTATCTACAGCTGATATTCGCTTGATAGGTTGGCGAGTCCAGGGCTGTCAGATTCTCTCCTTGCCGATCGCTTTCTGCCTTCTAAAATGACAACCCCCGTCCAGATTTGAATTAGCTTTGCACCTAATCCTGATCACGAGCTACTAAAAAAAAAAAAAAAAGAAACCTAAGTGGTCACACGGCCTTTCCCAGCTTCGATCGATGAAGCATGATTGCATTCGGTGGGGGCGACTGAATGATTTATCGAATTCGACTTTATGGGGAAAGACGGGAGGGTCGAGGCCTCGCTAAATCCGTCGATATTGCGGAGAGAAAAGAAAAGCTCGGAAAGGTCTGAGGGGACACGTGACGGGGACGTGCCCTCTCCTTGTGGCCGTCTCCCTCCTTCGGTAGATGATTGGATTAGTGCAATAAACAAGTGGATTAGGGAGAGAGCCGTGAGGAATCTGAAAAGGCTGCGTGCGTGCTGCCGCCTCTTTCCTCTTTCCACCCCGTTTTCTCTCTGGCTTTTCTTTTTATATTCTTTTGGGTTCATTTGGTTCGCCGGTGGCTGGACAGCACCTCGCAAGGTTTTTAGATTTAGAAATTATATGTAATTCGCATTTGGAGATTGAAAATTATCTCCTGTATCTTTGATAACTTCACGTGCGAAGAGAATAGCGGTTAATGCTAAATGAGATTATTTGCCTATTTCGTGTATAATTTGAAGGGCCGAGCGTGAAAATTCGATTTATCTGGAAGCCCCAGGTTGAATTGACCCTTGCAATGGCTAGATGTTCAACTCCTTCGAGAAACTTACAAGTTAAGAGCCCAAGCTAATTAAGTGTATAGGGACACCGCCAGGAAAAAGGTGAAAAAAAAAACGAAGGGTAGAGAGAGAGAGAGATGCTTACAAGTTAGAGCTAAGTCCGAAATGCCACCAAGAGGTACCACGTCCACGCTGATGTCTCTTCTGCGTATGCCACGTCGGATCTGTTTGAAGCGTTTCATCAAATTCCCCCATGTCGTCTCCCTGATGAAAAGGAACGGTCGATTATTTTCCTTGCCGCCGAGCCATTCTAGAAGAAAATCACATCGATTTTTAGGGAATCTCGAATTGTCTTTTCTCATTTTGTATTACACTAATCGTATGCACGTATAAATATACGATGGGTTATGTCATGCACAACGTTATCTCATCGGAGGTACGTCGATATCATCAAGAACGAGTGAGTTAGAAGACTTACCCTTAGGACTACCATAAACAGATAATGTCCCCGTTTAGGGCCCCTTGAAGGCGTCTAATAAGAGCCACAAGCCTCCCCTTTGTTACTTTTAAGTAGGTCTTTAGAAAGATTAAACATAGTAATATGTCAATGTCTGACATCTCGAAAGTACAATATTTACAGATTAAGTAAATAATATGTAGTAGTGACTTGTGATAAGCTGAACGATCAAAGATGAGGTCACTACACGAATAGTATCGAATGAAATGAGATTCATAACATGCATACAATGGCGATTGATTGGTCATACTACGTCACCACTATCGGTTGCATATTTTTCATTCTTTAATGTCGGAGCTCATTGGGGTTTCAATTATTGCAAAGACTAGATAGCTTCCTATCAAAGCGAAGACAAATAGTTCAAGTGAAGCTAAGGGTCATCCACTCTTCATGAACATCTAGAATTAGACGTGGACAAAAGTGTCCATGTTAATCTGGCCACCCTTTTCCCTAAATTTTGTGTGCGTAGAGAGAGAGAGAGAGAGAGAGAGAGTTTTGGCATGTAGTGAGAGAGGGAGGTGGTGGTGGCGGCATAATGTGTGGTGTGGATAATGGAGTCTTTATTCTCCTCCATTTGAGTATATCTTATTACCTTGAATAGCACCTTTCAATTATTAATGAGGCAGGGGAGATAATAGGATTTTAAAAAAAGGAGAGCACAACCGAATAAACTAATGGTGGTTGAGACGGTGTGAACTTGATAAGGCGCCCTCGTGGCGGTCGCCCTCACACATCAGAAGAGTCATTATATCGCCCTGAGATTTTAAAATCTGTCGAGGTCTTTTGAATTCAGCTCTTCTCAATTCTTAAATTATATGGATCTCATGTGGAGTCTATCAATATCGACGATGCAAGTACAAAAGCGTGAATTCTGCAAAAATTCAAGTGAAGAATTAAGAGGGTAAGTTCAGCACTTGCTCAAATCCTAATGGGTCTTAGTTACATTACGACAAGGAGGAGAGGATAGTGCGTTTCCAGGCTTTTGGCAGCATGTGTTGGCAATGTGGGTTTTGATGTGCTTCGTTTTGACAAAAGGCTTGACCGAAAATAAGGGGAGTAGGAAGAAACTAAGAGAGACGTGCACTCAAGAAGCTCGTTCATGTGGACCTCGTGCGCCACTGCTTCGATTCCAAGTCCTCCCCTCACTTGCGCCTTTACCAAAGCATAGATCTCTCTTTTTACGAAAATTTCGGGGAAAGAAAAGAAATTTCTACATTATCTAACAATTCCTTTTTTTTTCTTCTGGGTTATTTAGCAATACTTGTAGAAAATGTAATGGTTGGTGTTGAATTTTTAGGCAGTCAAGTGGGTTAGTCGTTCGACATCGAGATATAATATGCATGGAGATCATAATAATAAAATCGCTTAACTTATTTGGTGAGATTGTATCAGTATGTCATATAATGTCACCTTTGTGTGATATACTTCCTCTCTATTTTGGATCGGGCTCTATAATCTCTCTTTCGACCGCTCAAATGAGTCCGATTTAGTCATATTTGCAGACATATATATTTGAGTTAAGATTGAACATTGTACAAAGTAGCTTGATAGCGCATAGTTATTTTTAAATAAAAAAACCACTTTTAAAGCAAATAAATGTGTTGTGTATATTTACGGGCATGGATAAGCTTAAGTTAACTAGATGCATGGTACAAAAGACAATTTTCATCAGTTGATACATCTTGACGACATTTTGTTTTGGACCCCAAATTATTTAAAATCATTTCCAATTTCTAGGAAATGTTGGTGTGTTTTTTTATAAGAATTTTCGAAAGCAGCACACCATTATTGCTTCTGACGTACTTCTTGATCTAGTTTTTCTGTACTTTGGTTGACTTCTTATAGTTGGGACAGCTCACAAGCTCGACCAACTATAACCTAACTCCACCGACCATATGATTAAACCCTAAAATATGCAGCTGGGCAAACCAGACCCAGACCGTCAACCTGAAGTTTTCGTTATAGAGGAGGTAAACGATGGTGTACTTAAAATAAGTGTGCTACGCCATTTATAGTCCTAATCATGCTTAGGTGTTATACTAATCCGGAATAGGACAATAGGGAGAACTCTCATTGAGGATGGAATAATGTTAGGTGTCGACATTCGCATCTAGCCCCGCTGCGAAAGAGGGAACAGGAATGTAGTCCTAACAAAGCGACGAAACCCTAGAACCAAGAATCCGGTTCCTATAAGCATATAGGCAAGCTTATTTTTAAGAGGGAAAAAGGTTAAAAATCAATCACCTTTCCGACTCAGTCAGGTTAAAAAAAAAAAAAAGATTAGATCATCTCGAGATTATGGGCTTGAACCATGTGAGATTCGCCGAGTCGAGTGAAGCCCACGTGAGGTTACTGAGACAACCCATGACGTTTTTCTCCCGAGAGTTAAATTTGAGCAATGACTACGTTATAGTTTTTTTCAGCCTGAAATGTGTACCGTTTAGCAACAAAATGTGAAGTGATGCAAACGGAATGAGCTGTACCTTTACATTAAACGGAAGGTAAGTAAAACAGTTGAAATTCAGTCCTGAAGAAGATGAATTAAGTTTTTGGACGGTTTCCTTCCATAATTAGGGTGCGTTTGGGAACCACTTTGGGGTAAAGCCTTTAGGAAAATGCAAAGATCTTTGACTTAAAGATGTTTTTCAAAATGCAAACTGTGTTTGGCAAATTGTACTTTAAAAGCTCTTTGTGAAGTGTTTTGAGCAAAATAGCGTTTGGGGAATTTACACATTTACAAATGAGTTTTGTGATAAAAAATTATTAAAAAAAAAAAAAAAAAAGACCGGCGAGGGCAAATGGCCGTCGAACCTCCGGCGACCGCCGGCGACCTCCGGCGACCCCAGATCCGGGGCGGCGAGGTCGCGCGACGCCGTCGCGACCTCCGGCGACCCCGGATGGGGCGGCGAGGTCGCGCGCGCGCGCGACGCGGCCTCGACCTCCGGCGACGCCGGATCTCGGGCGGCGAGGCCGCGCGCGTCGAGCGACGCCGCCTCGACCTCCGGCGACCTAGATCCGAGGCGTCGAGGTCGCGGAGGACCTCGCCGCCCGGATCCGGGTCGCGACGGGTCGCGCGACCTCGCCGCCCCCGATCCGGGGCGGCAAGGTCGCGGAGGTCGCGCGACGCCGCCGCGACCCGATCCGGGCGGCAAGGTCGCGCGACCCGATCCGGTCGCGCCGAGCCTCCGCACCGATCTAGTCGCGACCACTGCACCCGCGACCATGGGTCGCGCGGCCTCGCGAGCTCCCCGCGGAGGTCACACGGTGCGGCAAGCGACGGTCGCCGCAACGCCGCGACTCGCGGAGGTCGTCCGACTCTCCGACGACGATCGCTAGGTCGCGGCGTCCTCAGTAGCTTGGCGGCCCGGAGAAGATGAACAAGTGTTTCATCCAAGGGCACGAACCGGAAAAACAAAAATTCATGAGGACAATTTTGGAAACAAAAAGAGTGAACAAGAACGCGTGGGATGCCGAGAAAGCTGAAAGCCCAAGGCAGGTCCCCCGCCTTGGGCCAGCCTTAAAATGCTAAAGATTTTGTCCAGGTGCCTTCCAAAGTTTTTCCCAAACGCCTTTTTTTTTTTGCCCAAAGGACTTTGGACCCCGAAGGGGCTTTGGGAAGTGGTTCCCAAACGCACCCTTAGTGGTTTATCTGTTGATGTCGATGCCTATTCTGAGTCTCAATTCCACATTTGGCTTGGGTTAAAAAGACAAAAAAGGCACTCCCGAAGCTTTTTCATGGTGAAAAGCTTGTTTAGACCGATTTATTTGTGGTGGAGGGAGGGACGTGAACCTTCGTAATATCTAATGAGCACCGGATATGATGCGCTCATATATACCCATCCAACTCATCAAGTCCATCAATTCTGGGAAAAAGTCCTACGTATTCTGTCAGCCCACTCAATTTTAGTTATTACATCATACATGCCCCATCTCATAATCACATCATTTAATGACTAAGATAAAAGTGAGCTCACTTGATTCGGTTTATGTAAATTGTACTTCGATTATTGGGTCTACAGAATAAAGTGTCTTTATAGGGTTTGTGGGAAAGGCTCGATTCTATATCTCGTGCCACTTGTTCTTAATGGTGGATTTGCACCGGCATATCTCTCTTCAATTTAAGGTTTGCTGATTAACATAATGGATACCGAGCATAGCTAATGATAAAAGGGTCATGTTGTCTTTTAAATGTCACAATTTTGGGCTATGTTGTGAACTAACCTCTAGTCAACTTATGCCTTGGGCATTTGCTACTTCATTTGGAGAGAATTTCCTAACTTTTGAGACGTCGATGGAGCCTATACTGACAAACTCGTGCAACTACGAATGCACTTAATAACCGTAACTCAAATTGGACATTTTATAATGGGCGTGATGTTCCCATGATAACGGTCGGAGGGGTAACTACACTAATTGCCCCTCCCCCACTTAGCAATGGGTGCAGAGGGTGAAATCCGGGCCTCACGTGGGGCATTAGGTAGGGCAAAAATAAAGTAAAGGTACCAAATGATGTATTAATAAAAAAAATATATTAAGAGCGACCTCCACTTAGGCGCCTTGCTTTTTACATAAGAAATGCAAGCTGAAAAAGCTCTCTAGATAAGAAACGTGGGACAGTTCTCTTCTATATTTCCATCTTCTCAATTGTCGCACGTTGGCCTTTTCGTTAAGGTTGGAGCTCGTTCGAATTCCATAAGACCAACCCACGAGGCTTAACCTTTTAGAACCCATTCAAGAGGCCCTTTTTTATTATATATTATAAAAATAACTCAGCAATGAGGCCTTTTTCTATTTCGTGGTTACTGGTTATTGCAATAAAAGGCACTCACAGGGCACCGTAGCTCCTAGGAGGCGTCCCCGCTCTCTTCCCTGACCCCGCCAAGGGGCACGGAGCGGTGGCAATGAAAGTTTTCATTTCGCAGGGCAGCGGACGGGGACGAGGATGGGGACTGGGACGGTAATCCCCATCCTGGCCCAGCCCGCATTATATTGCTGCTTCATTTTCTTGTCGACACTACATATCTTTGGGCCACTCTGAGCCTTCGGTCCCTTACATTCTTGGGCCAACCTGATGCGATTAGTTAAAAGTTACTGGCCCAAACCCAGTATAAGTCACGTGATCCAAGATTCTGAGAAGATATAATGGGGAGTACAAATTTTTATTTTTGGGCGGAACTAGGGAATGTAATTTACATGCTTGAGCTTTGGATAGCTGGAGATAATCAACTTGGGGTAAATTCAAGCATGCAATGATATCTGGGTCTGGCGCGAGATAGTGAAATGACTGAATGGACTCTCTTTGATGTCTTGGGCTTCTTTATTGGGCCGTATCTCCATAAATCAATTACCAAAAGGCTTTCCCAACTTGCATTTGGTTGGTCTTATGAAAATGAGATGGGAGGGCCAATCTTGAATGCGCCCAAGCACAAAGAGAAAGGAGCGTTTCGTTCTCATTTTCCATAAAAAGTTTGCGAACTTGATTCTATTTGTCTATGCTTACTTTCTTGAAAAATGTGTTGTGTTTTTTGAGGAAAATAGATTTTTTTTTCCATCTATCAACAGTATTAGTTGTTCATGCTTGCAATGTTTGCTTCTTCTACTTTTTTCTTTTAACATTACTTTTTTCTTCCAACAGCATCAATGTTTGAATGTAGTAAATCTTGTTTCCAAATCCCTTAATATCTTCTTTTTGTGTTAACTTGGAGGCAAGAGATTGAACTTCTATGGTGACAAGAGAAGATGTATCCGGGAATGCGATCTAGAATCAGTTGACTAAAATGAGGAAATAGAAACACTAAATTTTTTCATGCACAACCATACAAAGAAGAACACGGATCCGAATTTCCATGTTAAAAAATATGGAAAGGGATTGGGTGAGAAACGAGGAGAATCTTAAGAATATGATGGGGAACTACTTTAGAAATATTTACAAGTCAGTGGGATGTAGAAATTTTCAACCTATTTTAGACCAAATCCCAAGCTCGGTTAATGTACTTATGAACCAAAAGCTAATAGAACCTATTACTTTGGAGGAAATTACTACCACAACATATGAAATAGGTGCTACCAAAGTTCTTGGGCCAAATGGATTAAATGGTTTTTTTTTTCAACATCATTGGCAAGACATTAATGCAGAAATTCTTTAATATTGGTTCTTTAAATCCAAATTTGAACAAAATCCTAATTACTCTCATCCCCAAAACCCCGAACCTAGAAAAGCTAGAATAGTTTTGCCCTATAAGCTTATGTAACTTTGTTTATAAGATCATTTCTAAGGTGCTAACAAACAAGCTGAAACCTTTGATACCAAACCTAGTTGCAGCAAAACAAAGCGCATTTGTGGGTGGTAGGCAAATTCAAGACAATATTTTGATTATGCATGAGGTTTTTCATAAATTGAGAACATGAGAGAGGAAAAGGAAGTTCCAAGCTATCTTAAAGCTTGACATGCAAAAGGCATACGATCGAATAGAGTGGAATTTCCTCTAGGAGTGTCTAATCAAGATGGGTTTCTGTGAAAAGTGAGTGCACTGTGTTATGCAATGTGTTTCTATGGTATCATTTAGCATTAAATTCAATGGGAAACCTATGCCATTTTTCAAGCCAACTCGAGGTATTCATCAATGAGACCCATTATTCTCATATCTCTTCATTCTAGTAGCCAATGTCCTCTCTTGTATAATGAAGCAAGCAGTAACAACAGGTACGCTTCACGGAAGTAAACTAAATAGTGATTTTCCTACTCTTTCACATATATTATTCATGGATGGTTCTATTTTCTTCTTGGATGGTACAATAGTGAAATGTCAAAATTTGGCGGCTATCCTACACCAATACTGTTTTGCATCAGGCCAAGCTATAAACCTAAACAAATTAGGAATATACTTGAGCAAAAACTATCTGAAAAGACTAAGAAGGAATATGGCTTCGGAGTTGAGAGTCTCGGAAATTGATAAAATAGGAAAATATCTAGAAATTTCATCGGATTGGGGTGCCTCATAGAAAGAAATGTTTGCTTGGATCCTTAGGGTTAATATGAAATTAGAAAGTTGGAATGAAAACTTATTGTCAAAAGTCGAGAAGGAAATATTACTTAAGTTAGTGGTGCAGGCAATTCCTTAATATGTGATGTCTATTTTTAAAATCCCAGTTTCAATTTGTAAAGCCATTAAAAAGAAAATAGCGAACTTCTAGTGAAGAAGTAGCAACAAAATAGACAGCTTACATTGGAGAAAATGGGAAGTTTTGAAGCTTAAGAAGAATGAAGGGGGTCTTGGCTTCAAGGATCTACTTGCATTTAACAAAGCTATGCTAAAGAAACAAGCATGGCGAATTTTCCAACATCTCAAGACTCTTTAAAGTCAATTTATGAAGAGACTTTACTTTCCCCATTGTGATTTTTGGCAAGCCAAGAAAGGTTATTGTCCGTCACGGGGCTAGCAAAGCCTTATAGAAGCAAGAGATGCCATATCTCCTCAAATTATTTGGGCGGCTGGGAATAGTAAAAAAAAAATTCCATTAGAGAAGATAAATGGCCAAAGAATGGACCTAACGATAACAAGAAATGAGCCACTTAAAGTGGTTGATTTAATAGACATGAAAGCGGCAAAATGGAAAGAATCTCTATTAAGATCCATGTTAAATGATCAGGGAATATAAAAAATTCTTGCTATTCCTAAAGGCCTCCCGACTATAGAAGATAGATTGGTCTAGACAAACAACAAATCAAGATCCTATACAGTGAAAAGTGGATATTTTAGCAATAGAAACACATCAAGCAACCCACACACCTTAACACCAACGTCATCATATCAAGCTAAATCAGGACTTTGGAAGCGTATATGGAAATTAGATACAACCCCTAAAGTTAAAAATTTCCTTTGGAACGCATTAATACTTTGCCTACACTAGAAAACCTTTCAAGAGAAAGATAATACCTAAACCCATATGCTTGATTTGCAGCCAGGAAGTGGAAAAGATCAAGCACACCTTGTTGCTTTGTCCTTGGACTTCTCAAATTTAGAGCGAGCAGCCCTTGCAAATAAAAAAAACAAGAGTGGATTTAACCCGATTCGATGAGTGGATTTATAATGTGAAAGAAGACCCATCGAGCTCACAAAAATTTGACCACAATTCGATCGCCCTATGGTGTATTTAGAATGACAAAAATCACTTCATCTTCAAGATAAAAAAAAAACCCCATAAACCTGCATCATACTCTACTTGAAGCCTCAGCATTACAAGAAAGTTTTGTGACTTGGAATTGAAAATCAAAAGGAAAGCCAAGCTGTGAAGACTCACCTAAAAAATGGTGACCCTTGAACCCCGGAACGCTCGAGATCAACATAGACACCTCCTTCACATGTAATACCAACACACTTCCAACCACCAATTCCAATAAAGGAGCAGTAGCCTGCATTTGTCGGGACTTCTTCGACAAAGTAATTGATGTATACTTCAGACTGGTGGCAATCAACTTGGCGGAACAAGCAAAGGCTTTGGCGCTTGTTGAAACCTAGAGTTCTTCTCCACCAAATTCCTCTCAACCAAATCTAATCTAAAGCTACAAGTACATTTTGACTGCAACAAACTCGTGCAAAGCGTGTTCACTTCAAAAGGTTTCAACTGAGAAGCACATCCTTTGGTGGATCAGGCCAAGACCAAGATGAAAGAATTTTCAGGCCTTACTTTGGTCCATTGTAGCAAAGAGACAAATAAAATAGGGGATTGGCTAGCCACAACCCAACACATGAATTGTCTCGCTAGTACTTGGGTCACAAATCCCCTGCTTGCTCTTTTTAACCTACTATATACTGATGCTCTTGATGTATTTGCAATGAACTTGATTAAGTAATGAATATCAATCATATTTTCGACCAAAAAAAAAAAAAATGGAGGGACCGCATGCAACCTGTAGATAGAGCCTTGCATGATACACGTGGGCAAGGCAATTTGCATGTTTATGTGAACATTAATTGAATCGAAGGGTTTGTACTATCGATTGAACTAGATTTTTTAATACCCGCTATAAAATTGAGATGATTACTAAAATAGAGTTCTAAATATATTGCAATTGTGTTAAGTTAGTTCTTAACTCTTTTTTTTTTATCAATTAAGTTCTAAACATTTTGCATTTATATCAATTTAGTTTACATGGTCAATTTTGATTGGAAATCGCTGATATACATGCTAACGGTCCTAACTAATGCGACCAACACTAACGTTAATATTTGTAAATAATATTTTAATAATTTTGTGAATTTCTATTGCTAACGTCAATCAAAGGTTTTGCTTGTCCTCGTCACGTTGAAATAGCAAGAGGCGAGGGAGACCTTCGCAAGCGACAAAGCCAGCATAGAGACATGACCCGAAGGTCCCATGAGAGCTGTCTGGCCCTTGAGCTTGAGCTTCTTAACATAGAGATATGAGATGGAGGAATGATGCATCTGCATGTAGGCGGTAGTACTGTCGACAACCATATGACAAGGTGGTCAGCCCGTCAACGGCGAGAACTAGGGCAATAGAGCATGATTGAGGGAGAGAGACAAATGACTTTGGTCCTACTTGATTCAGCAATTCAAATGGACTTTGGGACTCTAAAATCATTTTGACAAATGCAAATAGCATTGGGTTCGTATTTTGCTCAACTTTTCAAAAAATGCAATTGCATTTCTAAAGGCCTTTAGGCCTTTGGCCTAAGGCAGGTTTGAAAACCCTCAAAGTAATATTCGCAAAATGCAAGTCTTGGCATTGTTCACTATTCATGTTCACCACTTCATCTTTTTCACGGTTTGCATGGAGGAGCTGGACGAAGGCCATCCATCAATTGCCGCCCGAGGGCTGCACAACCTCAGTGAGTGCCACACGACCTTGGTGACTACCACCTGAGGTTACAAGAACCTAGACGACATTTGCACGACCCAAGTGATGCTTGAGGTCCCCTAACCTCAGGCAAGGCTATCCGGTAGCCAAATTTGGTCACCGACTGAGCAATTAATCTAGGGGCGTCCCAAAAACATATCCCCAAACCCAAACCAAACGGCCCTTTGACTTAAAAGACTTTCACTTCATGCAAATTTTTGTTTGCAATACACATTGGAAAGCAACTTGTAGATTGTAAAATACACTTTAATTAAAGTTCTTGATTTCCCATCAATACTATAGCTGTAGAGAGCGAACATGGCGCGGACTTCTTCACTTCCGGATCTTTCTTCTCCGTCTTCTTCTTCTTAACCTTCTCTTCCTGCAAAACAATTTCAAACCAACGCTGACCTTCTGATTCTTCATCGTAGGAGCAATTAGGTCCGACGTTTGTCTAGTCCTCCTCCCCGCTACTGTCAAGGCAGGCAGGGAGGCCGTCATTTCGATGATGAAGCCCATGACTTCTCCGCTGCGCTTGGCCACGGGCTTGTCGTATTCATCCCCTTCGGCTACGTCAAAGGTTGGATCCTCGACCTTGATTTGCATGGTGAACTCGCCTCTACGGTTGCCAGCGGCGAGGGCCTTGAGGCGTTGCGACCCCTTCACACGCGCGCGTCGCAATGGCTCCTCGGGTTTTGCACTGGCCTCTGACTCTTTCTTGCTCGTTTTCCATCTGTGTGTGTGTGTGTGTGTGTGTGTGTGTGTGTGTGTGTGTAAGGAAGGGTTAAATGAGAAATGATGGAGGCGGGAATAGAGGGGTAAAACATGAATCCTAATATATTAGTGAGGCCAAGACCGAAAGGAAAAAAAAATTGCTAAACCCCTTAAATAGCAACAAAAAATGCTAAAGCCCAAAGCAAGGGGGCTTGCGTTAAGTTTGAGCATTTTCAAAACAAAACTTCGCATCGAAATTTTTCAAATTGTGTTATCAAACACCAAAAACTCTGGCTTTAGAGTTTTAAGATGCTCTCTCAAACAAGTCCAAGCGTGTTCAAAATGTTCTTATTATTTTTATTAGCCTTACTGGCCTTGAACTTTGATCATTTTTCCAATAAACTTATGGCCAAAACAGTCAAGCATCTAGGAATGACTTTAGATCCGCTATATATGCACACCATTTACATCTTAGCACAGGAAAAAAATTACCCAAAAAAAAAATACTAAACATATTATTTTTATGTCAATTCACTCATAAACATGTGTACCTTGGCTAATTTAATTATAAACATTTTGATAATTTGTCAATTTAGTTTTTCTGATCAGTTTGAACTGGAAAGCATTAATATGGATGGCACCCATCCTATGTAATATAATCGACATTGACGTTGATAATTTTTTTATTTTTTTTAGCATTTATGAATTTTTTGTAATTTTTATTTTTCTTGTCTTTTTCCTTTTTCTTTCTTTCTTTTCCTTTTTTCCTTCGAAGCCCAACGAGAGACAAGGTCGCTAATCAATGCGGCCTTCACCCAGTGGCTATTTGGGTAAGGGCCGTGATCGTGACCCTCACCCGCGACCAACAAGGGCTTCACGGCCTTCCTCTAGTGGCCATTGAGGGTCGCCGGCTCTCACTGAACTTTGTAGAAAAAAATAAAGTAAAAGAAAGGAAAAACATAAATTTTAAAATTTTAAAAATTGTCAATGTTAGTGTTAACCATCCTATGTGGCACCACCGGCATTCACGTCAGCGATTTCCAACCAAATTGAAAGGTTTAGGAGTGAATTAGCAAAAATACAATAACTTTATAATTTTTATTTTTTGTATTTTTCCCTCTTAGCTCAATAAATCAAAATTGAATCAACGATTGATCTCTTGGAAGGTTGGATTTTTCCCACCAACCCTCAATATGAATGGGCATGGTGCGGGGAGAATTGTCCAAAAATTTCTAAATTAATGATACAACTATCAATTGAGTGCTACATTTTTCAATATATTCAATATAGTTTTAAACCTTTTCATAATTTCAAGCTAGCAATTGACATGACGCACCTCTACTCAAATGATGTTGTTTTAAGTAAATTTTAAATTCTCTCTTTTCTTCCCTGTTTTTTTCTTTTCTTTTTTTCCGTTTTTCCTTTTCTCTTTTTCCTTTCACCTCTAGGCAAGAACTAGATCATCACGTGGACAATATCCAACCATCATCAATTCAGGCTCGCAATCAACTCAACCTCGTGACTAAACCTCCACCACCACCTCACCGCCTCCGAGCCCTCCATCCATCACCACCTTGCCAGCTTCCACCACGACGATCCTCCAATCCCCCTCTTGCACGAATTTAAATTTGAGGGGTGCGGCCTTAAATCCAAGGCCATGGCCTCCATTAGTATCACCACCCGCAATTGAGGGGCACAACCTCATATTTGAGGTCATGTGACTCAAATCCGAGTTGCGCAATCCAGATTTGAGCTCAAACACCTCCATTAATGGAGGTTCGTCTGCGACTACTCTAGCATCTTTTGCTCCCCCACCCCCAATGATCCCTACATCCGCACCATTGCCGATTGACCTCAACGAAGCCAACATTGCAGAGGCCTCAACAACCTCCACCGAACCTTTCCAACAGAGGGAAGAAGATGAATAGTAAAGAAGAAGAAAAATAGGAAGGAAAAAAAAAAAGAGAAAAAAAAAGAAATTAAAAATATAAACTCAAAACGACATTATTTGTTTTGAGATTGTTCACATTAAGAAAATATTAAGTGTAATTGTGATGCCACATTATTTTTGCAATAACCCATTAAGTGAGCGACACTAGGCTCATCTCTCTCTCTCTCTCAATGCTCCGCTTACTACTCACGTGACCTCTCTCCTTCCGTCTCACGACCTAGCTCTATTGTCTCTTGCTGCCACCTCCACCTCGACCTTGTCCGACGACTCCTCCATAAGTGTCTGACTCTGTCTTAATTGATTCCCTCTTCCCACCCTCTTCTTCAGCCTCTTTCGATGAACATTTCGATCGTCTCAAGGCATCTTCTTGCAATATTCATGATCTCCATCTTCTCCAATGTTGTTGGGGCTTCAGCTTCAACCTAGTGTCTCAGCATTAACTAAAGATCTCTTTCGCTCAAGCTGAGCAACAACCTCGTCTTCAAAACCTCCGCGTCTTCCAAGCTAACCCAAGCACCGATTCACAGAGCGGCGTGATGTGCAAGGAAGGCCTCTTCGCGGGACTTGATATGAGTGACGAGTCAATCTTTGGCGGAATCGACGGTTCATCAAGTCTCTTCAGGCTTGAGTTCCATCGGACCTTGAACTTGGCATTTAACGACTTCCACTCTTGTGAGTAGAGAGCAGAGCGTCCTCCATGAGTGCGTCTAGGAGGGGGAGAGAGAGAGGGTATAGATGGGCCTACTAAGCGACACTTGTCACTTACTGATTGAGCTATTATAAAAGTGATGTGGCATCATAATTACATCCAATATTTTGTTCTCTTTACAATAATACTAGTTGTGCCACATCTGATTGTCAAAATTGACTGGACCGCTACATCAGCGATTTTCCAATCCAAATTAGTCAGATTGGTTACATCAAATAATCGCCAAAAAGTTTAGAATTATAATAGCCAAATTGAAAAATGACTGAATTAGAATCATAAATCTATGACTTGTCGAATAATTTTTCCACGTGAGGGTAGTTTCGAAAATAATTGCAAAGAGATTGTCGATGTTAATTATTGGATGCGCAAGATGCAAAACTCAACGTCTACACGTACTGGCATAAAATTGTCGCCCGAAAACTCATTAATTGCATACATGTCAGAAATTGCCTCTGGCCGACTGGCTAACAATATTTTTCTGTCTTTAATTTTTTATTGCTTATAATAATCAATAAGATTGGAAATGCCAATAATAATGTAGGCAGTTCTTCCAACAGAGAGAATACTGGAATTTCCTGATAAGAGAATATCAAACGCTGTAAACCGACATTATATGCTAAAACGACAGGCAAACGTGATTTTGAGAACCACTTGTCTTTGGATGAGATGCTTCCGTATCTCAATTGGTACAACTGTACTCGCATAGAAGACGCATTGTGTTGTAATTGTACCATAAAATGTAATAATATTATTAGCATAACATGTCAGCCACCAGCATTAATTTAAGCTACTTGATTTAATTTAAGCTATTTAAATTTGACTTGCAAGTTCATCGAAGTTAGTTATACTCAAGTACTTAATTGAGTCGAACTCACAATTGAAATTGCTAGACTTCAAGAAGCTCACGAGTCTAATCGAGTAATTGTGTTTTTATATGTTTTAAATTTACGTAATGCACATTTAACTGTCCATATAAAATATAAAAAAAAATTATTAATCTTTCCATTAGGGTGCATTAAATATACGGCCAAGTATAATTCTACTTTCAAGTAAAAGTTTTTACCCAATTTGTTGAGCTAGAGCTTGAAGATTCAAGTCGGGCCAGTTATGGTATCGAACCAATTCAACTCGACATCGACTCAACTCGAATCCATTATGCTCCTAGCTGCAACCCATTAAAGATTGGCATGGCACCTTTCTAAGTACTACAGCCGTGGAACGTTCGCCGAACATCTTATAAGATCTATAGTCTATACGATAAAAGTCAAATGTAAGTCCCCTGTATTTCTCACATTAGCAAAAAACTTATCGGTATTATTGACGGCAAATTATGAATAATCCTGAGTTGGACCATGAAAAATAACAAGATCGAGAGTCTTCTTCTTCCACCAATTAGCTAGAGAAATCTGTGCTCCAGAAAAGGACGGCGACACGAAAGAACACGACAACGAGGAAAATGAAAAACCGACAAAATATTATTGTTTTTCATTTTTCGGATCTTGGGGCCAATAAACGTAGAGAAAAATCATGTGCTTACTGTCTGCTAGTGCCTGGTCTTCGCAAACATAGGAGGGAGAAAACAGCTAATATCGGGATTTCAATAATCTTTGATCGAGTGCATTTGCTGGGAACATGTCCTAAGAAAATGAATAAATTATTTAATTGATTATACATCTTTGCCCGACCTCTGGCCCTTTGAAGTTTCGTGGTACGAACAGTCTCACGTGGGCGAGTTATGACCTTCCCTTAGATAAAAATATCGGGTGGAGCGAAATCATGGACTGATTTATGATGTGAAGTGATCGAATGCGGTCCGGATAAAACCGCCCTAACGTGTCAAAGTCGAGATCCGTGAATATGATGTTTTAGATGGGGTTGTTTGTTTATCACATCGTTATCGACGTTTGAAAAGGACCCCTCCATATGTAATATCTAATTGATTTACCCTATCATCAAATGATTTTTTTCCCACTTAAAATCGAGCAAATACACGTTGGTTTCTAGTTTGTTCAACATATTTAACTTCCCTTGTGGGTTTTTTTCTATTCAGAAATGTATTCACTCAATTAAATAAAGCAAATGTGAATCTGACATAACAAATGCATTTACCAAAATCTTAGCAAGTTGAAGTAAATTAATCAAATATTTGAAATCACATTAACAATTGTGCGTAAGCCGTAGTCTAAGACCAACACACAAAAGTAACTATAAGTACATTAAAAGTAGAAAATGACTAAATGTATCTTGCTTTTAATATATTTTGCTATCATTTATTCGTTGAAAAACTACAACCATAAACAAGCATGGCCTTAACTCTCTTTCTATATCAATTTTTTTAAGGAGTTAACACTGTGAAAAATCCTTAAATTAATACACTTGTGATAAATTTATTTCAAATTAATTTTAGTTCACAAAAAAACTCTAAACTAATACATTTATAATAAATTTACCTCAAACAAATTTTTGGGTGGTCAAAAATCTCAAATTGATACACTTGTGGCATATGTGCCCTCCATTAGCTTTCATTGAATTTATCCGTGAAATTATTATGTTAGACGATACATGACAATAACTCAATTGACATAATAAATATACATGGAATTCCACATCAATTTGAAATAAATTTGTCATATATGTACTAATTTGAGATTTTTGCTGATAGAAAAATTAGTTTCAGATAAATTTATTATAAGTATATTAATTTGGGGATTTCCGTGATCTAAAATTGATTTGAGATAGATTTGTAGTATGTCAAGCTTAGGTTATTAATCATTTTTCTAAATCATGAAAATCATTTCAATTTAGAGCTTTTTTTTTTTATCATCATATAGGCTTCCCATTTTACCAAGTAAGAATTGGTAGTGTAAATCTTTAAATAAAAATATAACTCCTTATGGGTTTTTATTTATTAGTCTAAGCGAACGTTGATTTAGACTTCTAGCAAGGTCGTTTCGATGACACGCACGTTTCCAAGTTTACCCTTTCGTCAAAAATGATGGACAGACTAATTAAACTTGCCTATCGATAGTTAGTCACTGCTTGACGTAAATAAACTGTTTCCACTCCTAAGACCTTAGACTGCCCGTAGAAATTTATCTATTAAATTGAAAAACAACATTATTCTCACAAACTATATATATATATGTTGATGATTAATTAATCTAGGACGAGTCACAGATTTATTGCAACTTTGTCTAGCGGAAGGGAAAAAAAGGGGGCATAAAGGATTTCGTCAGCAATTAATATCAACATTGTCCTTCTACTAAATTCAGTTCTCCATTTGTAAATTAGGGTTGCTTTCTTGAGTTTGTAAACAAAAGGGAAGTCATTTTTCTCTAATTGGAAAATTGGGTTGATTTATGAGTTTGCAATCACTATATGACATTGCAAGATGATGTTCCTAGTTTGTAAAAGAGGTCAATGAAAAAGAAAGACAAAGATGTAAACAATACCGTTTGTACATATAACCTCAAATCATCAAAGTATGAGTTGGAGGCATTACTAGTGTTGACAATGGTTCGATGCAGACCACCAAACCAAACTAGATCGGGCTGAAATTGTCAATTCAATCAATTTGAAAAAGTGATAGCAGTTCGATTCATAAATTTAGTCAAACTAAAATTTGACAATTTGGTTTGATTTGAATTATTTCCAAATAGGATGAAACTGCCAAACCGAATTGTTTTTCTATAAGTTATGTTTTCTTGTTTTCCAAATCGGAGACCTAAATGTAAGTTGAGTTGCAACAGTTGTTATACTTGTTATAATGCAAAATGATCATATAACAAGTTGTGGGAAAAAACAGATGACCAAGTCAGTTTGGTTCAGTTTAGTCCCACAATCAGATTGAAAAATCCAATTTAGTTCTAATCAATTTCCAATCGATATTTATTTAAGTTTTGTTTCGAATTTTTCCAAATCATATTATTTTAGTTGATTTCGAAAGAAATCAAATCAAACTGAGCCGTTCAACTTTTAGGTATTGCCTTAAAACATGGCTCATGAAATCATAATAAAGGGTCGATCTTCATCCTTACATTAATTCATATGTGGAGTCATTTGAATGGAAAATTTGACCATACGACGGCATGCCTGATCACTCCAACTTTTACATACTCTACACGTCTCATTGAAGTGATAACGACGAAGATCCCCAGAAAAGTAATTCCACAAGTTGCTGCCTATCTATTATCATGGCTTGCTATATACTCTTGTTAGGATTTGCATTTAGTTTTCAATCTTCATAAAATTCCGCAAACGAAAAATTCACCTCTTGAAGTTTTTAATGCATACGGTGCATTAATGAGAGTATTCGCATGTACACACGACACTAGGAAATTTATAACTACGATGATTAGTCTAGTGATAGAGGGTTCCTCCCAAGTGATTTGTGACACTTAATAACATGTTCAAATCTCCTGGTCGCTCACTGGCCTTGAACAATACTTGGTTAGACAGCATCATAGATTCGGCCGTGCCGTGACATAAGATAATCCCAACTTTCCTACCTTTAGCATCATAGTGGAGCGGTAGTACAATGATGTAATGCTCAAAATTAGAAGTATTCATAATTCAAATCGAATATTTCATTACAAGCATGGAACTCTTATACTAACACTCAAAGAAGTCATAGACTCTGATTGCCTATTCCTATCTTATCCAAAGTCCTTCATGGATGCAGGAAAGTCCTCCATCACGAGCTCTTGGACAATGAAAGATTAACAAAGTGCTCTTTAACGTTTTATTATAAGGGTTTTGTTAGAATGATAATTTTTGGCCTATTGTAAAAATAAGAATTTGAAAAGGTGGATCTATAACGATTTATAATTATTTATTATTTGATTTTTATGATTTAAAATAAATCATTTTTTTCAAGGTAAATTAAAAATTATCATCAAATCATTTCTCTTATTATAATTAGAAAAAACACTTTTTGAGACATTCCAAAGTAAAGAATTATACGTTCCAAAAAATCATTATTTGAATAGTAAGACTTAAACATTCAAAGTGCATAAGATGATACTTTATAAATTATCACCGCTCGATATTTATCTTCTTCTTTTTTTCTTTTTTTTTTTAAAAGGCATTAAATAGATAAGCGAAAGTCAGTATTGTGTGTCCGTGGTACTACCTAGAAGAATAGGCTGCAAAGCCGGAACCCGGACCACCCTACAAATGGGAAAGCCTGGAAAAAGTGCAACGCATGCGAAACGAAAAAACAACACCACACCCGAGTCACGTTCCGATTCCTGCCGAAATCCCGCGCGTCTACATCAGATAACCTGCCCTGCCCTCTGCGGGACTCGCCCCGACTTGAAATATCATTATGCGTGCATATTGTACACGCCAAATTGTAAATCTCCACGAATAAAGAAGGTGGATCACGTAACAAATGTCATCAGATTTGACGGTCCGGAAAAAAAAATCACGTGAGTCTCATCGTAAGTATGTTACAATTCAATCATATCAAATTGTGTTAATATCACAAAAACAAATTTAAGCTGGGTACACTTATAAAAATTTACTCCAACTAACATTTTAACCACCAAAAGCTTTAAGTAGATATATTTATTATAAATTTAATCTAAATTACCTTTTTACTATCAAAAATTTCTAAATTAGTATATTTATAATAAATTTATCTTCCGTTCATTTCCGTTAAATTGAATTAATATTATAAAAATCACAAATCGATATATTTGTAATAAATAAATAATAAAATCTCAAATTGACACACTTATTAACTACTATATATTATCTAACTTAATAATTTGATAGTAAAATTTAACTAAAATTAATAGAAGATAAATATACAAATTTATGTTTTATTTGGGGTAAATATATTTTAAGCATTCGAATTTTTTTGATTTTTTTCCCTGATATGTATTAAGGCAGAGAGAGAGAGCGTACACACTAGAACACGTCCTTGCACGTCAACCTTTCCCATTTCAGTGGCTGGCAGGGCCGTACCACGAGCGTCCACTGCCGCCTGTCGCCGTAAAACCAACGTCATCGCTTATGGAATTCTGACCACCTCGCCCTCCAAAGTCAAGCCTTCTCTCCGTGGCAGAACACCTTCCGTGACGACCTCGCTTGCGTTACCCCACCGTACTTCAATTGGAAAAACTGGGTAACACAACGACAGCAAAGACTTCATTTCACGAGTTAAGAAAAAACTACATATATTTCACTGTTGCCTTTCCAAGACTTGACGTAAAGTAAATGGCTTCCGAGTATGTCTAACTTTAATTAATTCGATCGGTGTCTCGAAAATACTTTGTTAACAAGACTCCCTTTTTTACCTTTTATAGTTTAGCATTCAGACGAAGCAAGACCCGTTCATTTGACTATAATCACATAATATGGAAAATAGAATTTTTCAAAAGTTAATTTCAGGGTGAATGTCTTTTTTCGCTGGTATGAATAGGTCCAATGCATATGTGGCTAAAATAATCAAATGGCGCCGATTAAAATAACGAATCAAATCCGGGGAAGACCGAACGTGCCACGACTCTTTATAAGAACCGCGTTCATTCTCTTCCGAAGAACGTCCTTCACTTCGACTCGTCTCTCCCTGCCATCCTCTCTCTCTCTCTCTCTCTCTCTCTCCCCGATCTTCTCCACGGAATTCTCACCTGCGCCTCGCCGGAAATGGGTGGTTGTTTCTCTCAAGAAGCCGGCGACCCGTCGCGGATGGCCAAGGTGATCTCGGCGAGCGGCGAGCTGCACGAGTACCGCGTCCCCGTCTTCGTGTCCCAGGTCCTCCACGCCGAGACCTACTCCTCCTCCTCTCCCTGCTTCCTGTGCAACTCCGACCGGCTGTACTACGAGGAGGTCGTCCCCGCCCTCCGCCCCGACGACCAGCTCTCCCCCGACCAGATCTACTTCGTCCTCCCCGAGTCCAAGCTCCAGCAGCGGGTCACGGCCTCGGACATGGCGGCCCTCGCCGTCAAGGCCAGCGTCGCCCTCCAGAAGGTGGCCAGGCGAGGCGGCGGCCGCAGGCGGAGGAAGACCCAGATCTCTCCCGTCTTGGAGGTGAACTTCGACGGGGGAGCTAGCCGCGGCGGCGACGACGGCGACCTCAGATACGGGAGCCGGGAGTTCGAGGTCAAGAAGAGCTTCGTCGTCGACGTGAAGACCGTCCGCGGGGCGAGCCTCTCCCGATCCGGGTCCATGAGGAAGGTGCAGAGAATATCTTCGAAGCGAATGAAGCTCGCGGTTCGTTCGTTTCGGATGAAGCTGAGCACGATTTACGAAGGCTCCGCGATGTAGAATGGTCTCTGGAGGTGATCGAGAGTTATGATGACTCCATCCCGCTCGTGTTTGCACGATTTGGATCCTCTTTTCTTTTTTTCTTTTTGTTCATACCACTTTCCCTGTGTTTAATTCTTGCTATAGAAGAGAAAAAAATGCAAACAGAAGAGAAGACATGCTCTCTCCATGTAAAAATCAAACGAGCGGATTGAGTGTGTATTTCCTTGCTGGTTCGGAGCTTGATTATTAGTCATGTTGATCTGCAAAGTGTGTTCAGATTATCAGTTTTGTCTCAATTTCTTTGCCTCCTCTCGCTTTGTTTATTTCTTTGCTCTTTCATCAACGAATATAATATGGCTTGCAAAAGGGGTTTCCGTGTGGCTCGAAAAAGGGGTTTCCAAATCTGGCTCTCGCCTAATTTTAAGTGTAAACTCAGCTCGACATGCCTGCGAAACCTAGCTCATCGAGCGCCTATTGTTTTCCGAAGATACTCGATAGCAGTAAAATTTGTTAGAAGCGTTAAAGAACGCATACGTACAGATTTATGACGAATTACTCTATCCGAGCTCAAGCTCATTTACCACTTGATTGTTATGGAGCCAAGTCACAGTTCTTCCTCAGGTGTCTCGATTTCCCATTCAATTCGAGCTCGATCACAAAATTCGATACTCAGCCGATTGTTCTCGACTCAAGTTTTGAGCAAAGGATGTGTGAATCGAATTGAGATTAAGTCGGACACTGCACCGGTTAGATTATGCCCCTACCCTGCTTGCATAATGGTCAATCTAGGACGGCACTAGATTTTTCCCATGTATTAACTTCTCAAAGAATCTCCCCGCAAATCGTCCTATGCATTCGTGTGAAAGGTAAAGAGGTACCGTTCAAGGAATGCCAATCTGGGCATGATTGCGAGAATGAAAACCGGCTTTGAGCACATGACGATGTTGGTGGGGGACAGAAAAGAAGGTGTTATTCTATGTGCGGGGGGGTGGCAGAAGAGGAATCTTCGGAAGCTTCCTCCGCTTGAGGTTCCGTCGTGCATGGCCTCCACAAAGAATGGCGAAACATAAAAGAATTTTCTACGAACCAACCATCTATTATTAGAAGGCACCCATCCTCTCAACGGGATCTTAATTATATGTTGTTTTTTTTTTTTTTTTTCTGCCACTGTTGTCTTGTTGATAAGAAATACTTTGGGGATGTGCACGTACGTCGAGGGTTTACCCTATAATCGTGCATCGATAAGGAAGGGAGGGGAACGGACACTGTTATTTATGTTTCCGAAGATTCAAGTTTTTGATTAGGTCAACTATGGGAAAGTTTGTTGCGGTGTCATGCGATTAACCGTGCCTAAAAAGTAGATGATGCAAGGGCCTTATGAACATCCATTCAATTGAGAGATTGCCCAAGATTGAAATTGCCAATTGGGATATTTTTCCAAGATTGAAATTGCTACGTCTAATCAATGTTGTGGCACTGTGCATGGTGCGTAAGCACCTAGTGTAGAAATGGACCCTTAGACTCGAAGGGACATGGCTGGATTCACATCGAACCCATTTAATATGAGGGTAACGCATTATTAACGGGCATGTACCTTTTGCATGCATCTTGGCAAAGGTACCCCATTACTCCGTTGATCAACCAATTGCAATGTATATATGGCCATTCATGCATCTCACTAAATCAAATTGGAGAGAGATTATTGATAAGAACACTTCAAAATTTTGTTTAATAAACAGTGTGATGATGCTTGATTCAAGTTTTTATGTGAAAACATGCATCTCAAGTGACGCGTACACTTACCGACCAAAAAAAAAAAAAGTGACGCGGACACAATTCGTACTGACTTTCTAGAGCAAGCGGACAGAATGAAATCCAACATGCGGACCAAGAAGATAATTTGGCAACGTGTGAGAAAAAGGACTTCACTTTTGATCTATTAAAAGTTACGAGGCCCGCCATACTAATTCGAAAAGCTCATCCAAGCACTATTGTTATGATCAATTTGCGAAACCTGTTTGCATGCATTTCAAACATCGACATCCATTGTTTAGGCGTGTTTTGAATCACTCCTCTTTTTAAGTCAATTTTTTCACAGTACTATAGGCTCTTGTTTATTCTTCCAAATTCTTGACCGTTTAAGGCAATACATGGGCTTTCCAATGGCACCTGGGGTTAGTAGGGTATTCATTCAATATTTCCTATTTATCATACAGTTTTCTTCGTAGTTTTACAGAAGACAAAAAAAAAAAAAAAAAAAAAAATCTTTACCGCAAGCATGCGCATCTACATTCGCGTTTGTGGATTGATGAATACATGTTCCGTTATCGCTCGTTGTGTGCCCAAGACATTAGTGCTCGTGCCAAACTTTACCCAAGTATATTCCCTTTTCCATGAGAGGCATCAATTCATCGAGACTCTACCGACTTTCGCCAGGCATATGACTACGACTTACGAAACAAAGCAAACCAACAATGTGAATCCAATCAATTTCTCAGAAACCCTGGACAAAAATCTTCCCCGACCTATCCGTATCTACACCATTATATGTCTGGATGTATATACATCGAGACGCATCGAAATGCCCACTCGCGACACGTGTTGGGCCAGACATCGCCCTGGGCCCACTAACGAAGAGGTCAAAGAACGGTAGCTGACTGCTGACTAGACCGGGGCCGATTCTTGCGTTGCATGGCGTGGCGTGGTCGCCCCAACACTTCTACCAAATACGTTCTTCCATCAAGCCGCAGACAACCGCATGTGAAAGTTGCTCAAAACGAGTCGTCGTTTCATATTTTTGGGCGTCCATGCGGTGCACATTTTGCGCATGCCATCTCTGAGATTTCCGCGTACTACTCGGTCGCCAAGAAACTAGGTTTACAATCCAAGTCATAGCGAACATGAGCTTTAAGTCGTTCCTTCGTGTTTAAAAACTGTTTATCTCAGTGATGACGATAGAAGATCGTGAAGTGTTCTACCTACGCGTGCGCTTCCGGATGAGACCAGCTGAAAAAGTTTATGTATGCACAATGACCACGCGTTGATTTACAGCGAGAAAGGAAATGTATAACCGATTAGTCAAGTTTGATCATTTTTTCCTGGAGTTGACGTTGAACGCTCTGAAATATTTCGCGGTAGATGTAGAGGTTGGCCTTAGTTTAGTGGGTGAATGGTATCTCACGTGACAGCAACATATATAGTAATCACCAGCTATCATCTTGAGGTTTTTCATTATGAGGGAGGAAGTCCGCATAAATTAGTTGACAAGATTAACGCATGTGATGGAAATAGAAAGTTGATACTTACCACTCGTTGAAGTCAATAATCAAGACTAAACTGAAATGCGATGAACAGCAGTTGAAAAAGATACATAGGTCAAATTCAACCTTTTCATAAATGCCTTGGTGATCATTGGGATCCTATTGATGTAGATGATGAATTAGATACATGCTATCCTTGCCTCATGCCATATGGCCCAAAAAGCAAATGGGTCATAGAGATGCCTGAATTTTATGTTAGAAACACACTCAGAGGGAACTTCCATGTTATAATGAACAGTAAAATAGTACATGGTTGGCACGGTTACTAAGGTTCTTTTTATTTCGCGAAAAATGAATGATTTGCAAAATAATTTTCCTAAAAACGATTGCTCATATTAATCGGAACATTATATCTAATAAAAAAAATTCATTAACAACAACTTATATCTAAATATTTTCGTGGACAACGAAAACATTTTTTGTTGAATCAAATTTTTGTAAGTGATACAAACAATCATTTTTAGGAAAATGCTTTTCATATCATTCATTTTCCCCCATTTACCCCCTAACACTAAATATAAAAGTGAGAGAACCTGTTTTCTAAAGGGTTATGTTTGTCAACCGAATCTTCGTCCAGTCAAAATTAGTTGCACTCATATTTGATTTTGTAATTCGAATAAATATGTAGTTCGGATTTATTTGGTTAAATATTTATTTGTAATCTTTTGTATCTGTATTGCATTTTACTTTTTTGACAAACTAACCATAACTTGCCTATATATACGGGTACTTCATTCATGAAGCGCAAGTGAGAGCACTTCAAGATTGGTGTTTGACTTATAACATGGTATCGGGATTTCAGCAATCATTACAATCGAAATTGACCCCTTCCTTATAGAACACATTACCTAAGGTCACCATTCAACTACACGAGGACGACTTTGTTGTTACTTCGAAGGCACGGGTCCGACCTCTACTTGTTGCCATTGGGTTATGGAGATCTGTTGAGGGATCTGCACCCATTCCAGTGCCGACAGTTTCAGAGCTTTCTGATGATGACAAGCACTACTAATATCACTTCAGACACGGTTAAACAACACTTGCATGGTTTGTCAATAGTACCTTGGATGCCATGGCGACTAATATCATCGGTCTCGCCCGTGCACGTGACGTTTGGAAGGCGCTTGAGCGTCTGTTTGCTGCCCAAAGTGAAGCTCGGTGCAGTGTTCTCACATGACTGAGTTTCATGGTGTTGGATTCTTGTTCGATCATCTTGATAATGACCAAACCACATATCGTACTACTTGCATAGTTGTTACAAGGAGATAATAAATGTAAGTGTTGCAAATGTGGGTCATAGCACCACATCATATTTACATCTTAACGGCATATGATATTGTGACTCAAAATTATTATTTCTGAGAAGTCAAAATATATGAAAGTTACATGTGGAAAAAAAGACTTGATGCTAGGGAACTTCTTGATCAAGTGCAAGAATTTTGTTTAACCCTAAAATCAAGAAAGAATTATGAAGCTGCACAGCTTGATAGCTCAGAACCGGCAACCACATAAAGAACCAGCTCAACATGGAAATTTATCTATTGGCAATCAATCATGTGAAGATCATCACTATATTTGGTCTATCCACGAAGGGGAACTCAAAGATTAGCAGCGACTAATTGAGCAAAGCCACATTTGAAAGGGATCGAGCTGATTGGTACCGAGAAGCAAAGTAAATCTATTGATTTCGAGTGATTTCTGCCAAATGAAGAACTGTTTGGGAATGTCTGAAGAAGTCATGACTAGTTGAGGGCTACTCCAAAGTTCGTGATAATTATCGAGATAAAAGCTCAAGAAGCCGAAATGAGAAGAAAAGAAACATTTGACAAGAATAGGGAAAAACCGAGAGCTTATTGCTAGAAGGTTTATGTTTCTTGTACTTAAGACTTGCCAATGTCTGAAAGAGCTTCTGGGTTGTATTGTATATAGGGAGGTTTTATACTCTTGTGAACACAAAACGGGGGTGTTTTAGGAGAGGGAGGTCGTATGCACCTGCTTGCTGCTGCTGCTGTCAAGAATTTATAAGTAGGAATCTACTTTGGCTTAGCAGTGGAAGTCAGCCTTTAGAGATTATGAGGCCACTTAGTGCTGGAAGACAGGACTAGCCATGGGCGACTCCTCGTCTCCTCCTATCTCTCAAATTTTCATGTCTCTGTAATTTACTGCGTAACATCCTTGTGCATATTTCACAGCATCATCGATTCCCTTTCATGAGATTTCACAAGGTCTTGAATTATTTACGAGAAACGAAAGATGTTGCAGATAGTCTTGCCGCATCGCAGCTCGTGATGTTTGGCATTGCGTGTACTTGGGCCACGCTATGAGCATATTGTGTCCACCTTAATGTCTACGGGCATGGCAATCTCTAGTATGCAGATTCTGGTGCATCGCTTCGTTTGACTCCGGTGAACTCTGTTGGGGGTATTCCATCAGATAATCATGGTCCTAACCAAGTCATTATTGGAGTTGGTTGAGGTTTATCACCCACATATGATTTTAGTTAAGTCTTTATATTTTTTTTGTTGGTGATGCAATAATTTGTAACCTATCAATCAAATATTATGATTGGAGGAAATCTCCTCCAAACATGTCTTTGATTGGTACATAGAGTATGTGCATAATTTTTTTTAGGCCCTTAACTAAAATAAAGGATCACGTTTTCCTCCAACCATCATTCTGATTGGTTGATTGGTGGGTTACAAGTTGTGGATATCATCTAATCTAATAACTAAAATGATGATTAGAGAAATATTTTTAATCAATGTAGCCCAAAATTAAATGTGACTGATGTACATATATATGTAGTCCGCCAATCAGAAGCGTGGTTAGAGAAAAAACCTAGAACTGGAGAAAATTCATTGTTCTTTTTCAAGAATGTTTTATGCATAATTACAGACCACCTTTACATTAAATGTTCAAGCCCTAGACATTGGGCCTAAAATGGGGAGAAAAAAAGGAGTTGGGGGCCTCTTAGCTCTCAAGTCAAAGAAAAACTCTAACTCGGAATTTCAGGCTTGATTTTGAAGCCCTCGTTACAAAGACCCTGATCCTCTGGGGGCTTCCAGTTGATCCCTTGAAAGAGCAACCCCTGCTGGAACATATGATCAAAGCACTAACAAAGAGCAGAATATCTTTAATTATCAACACTAATCTCCTTTCTTAAAGGTAGATTGAGGAATAATGACACCACTTATTTGGCAAACCTTTCTTTCCATGATGGCATCCATCATTCAAAAAAACAATGCCCCATGTCTCTAAAACCTACCAATCTATGGCCCCAATGCGATGTGACCCCCTCCACACTCCCATTACTTAAAACGACACATAAACAACAAAAGAAATTGTACTTAATCATGCGGATATCAGGAAGGAATCATTGATCCAAAATTAAAGTATTCTGTAGTGGACTGGAAAGCCATCGTATGCAGATGTAAATGGCATGACCGTTCTCATAAATCCAAGAATAATGGCTTTATGCAATTGATTCTCTCTCTCTCTCTCTCTTCCCCCCCGCCCCCAAACTTTTATTATTTAAAGAACCTTGAAACCCACAGAACGCATTACTGAACAACGTACGCATGAGAACTTTCAACCTGCACATATGCATCTTCCAAGGACTATGATATATCCATGTACAGCATGATGACTTCTTTTGCTACTCCCATCAATGTGCACATTCCCATGCGCTTGTGAGGCACAGGCATCAAAAGCGGGGCACCACATGATTGCTATTCAGAGAGAGAGAGAGAAAGAGACGACTGCTTTTTTAGTGTTTTGGATCTAATTAGCTGAGCTTTATTTTTGCATTCTGAGAAATTCATGGATGTGTAAAGAAAGATTAGTTGGACCAGAAAAGGCTCGCGGTTTGACCCAAATACAGCTTTTTTCTCAAGAATTGTGGTGGAAGTGGGTGTTAGTGTTGGCAATAATTAATTCAATCATGAGGGGGATGGAAAAGGCAGCAGAACGCGTGCATCAATCCAAGTTCTGTTCGATCAAAAGGGGGTGGCCCAACATGATTTTGAGGGATGTGGAAACCCTTGTAGCACCTAATCCTCTCAGATTATCTTTTATATATACAGCTATGTGGAACATCTGTTGGTTACTCTCTCACTTTGCTAGGACTCTCTTCCTGTGCCTTGTAGTTTATAATTTCCATATATGTAATTGTCACGGAACGCATCTAACGAGGTAGTGTATCCCATCTCTGAACAATGTTAAACTCTTTTAAATAATTGGTTACCTAATGGCCATGGATATTTCCAATATACCCTAGGTGCATGACTTCAAATCCACTATGCCCGAAAGAGAGGGGGGGTTGGGGGGGGAGTGGGGTGATGGAGATAGGGTGCAGACAATGGTTAGAGAGTGAGCAAAAGTGGAGGCATGGTGCGATAAATCGCATATTTAGATCTTATAATTTTCTGTCTCATTTCTTGATATGAATTTTTCCATCTTTTGATTGTTTGATGCTATACAAAGATGCTGAGAATTTTGTCGCATGGACACTGTTCACCCCAATTTACTACAACAACATGCCTATAAGTTATAACCCACCATGCCTCGGCCTCAAGGGTTTTGCTATGATCAAAGTGAACAAGGCTGTGATTAACTAAGCCTCAGATCATATAGCCTTTCGAAATGATTGGGATCCTTATCCTTCCTATTTCGAACGAGGTGACCTCGTAGGTTGCTGTTCTTTTCCTCTTCTCAATGTTCATCGCGTGAGCCCGTGTAGCCTTCGGCGCGTATGGAACCAAAGACCGAAGCGTAGGATTCTCTTCTGCAATGTGCCTAGGAATGTGCGAGCGTCAACATCATTGGTGAACCAAAAGTGCGAGACAGAAAGGACCGCGGGGGTCTCATCATTGCCCCTCCTCCCTCTCGTGCACTGCTGCCCTTCGGCTCTTTGCTAGCTTCCCTCGCATGGACATCCCATCCAGTTCTCACTCTGTCACCCACTGCCGCTGAAACCGAACACTCTTTTTCAAAAGGTTTCAAAAGCTCTTTTTTCCTTTTTGTTGCGCTTGTGTCTTCCTCGTTTCTGCTGCGATTTCTTCCTGGTTTTCGTGTTTGTTCTCCCATTGTTGACGAATTCGATTCGTCCGCCAAAAGATAAATTGGACTTTTTCTGCTCCCATACCGCGTGTCGATCCATGAGTCGCTATGCAATCACGTCGACCAGTAGGGATCCAACCTAACTTGGAACCCTTCGTGTAATTTTGGAATGATTCAGAAATGTTTTACCCATCCATGAAACTGATTCAAAAACTTTTTATAAGACATGGTCTCAAAGTAATCGATTTCTTTATATGTTTCTTTAAATAGATACCACTATTGAAAAGTCATTTAAATTGTTCAAGTCGATATAAACTTAAAATGAAAATTTGTGTCCACTAACTTGGACACAACAAAGTTAATGACTTCGATATATGATTCCTAAGCATCAATTTCAGGGTAGTGTCAGGTTAATCTTCTCAACCCTAAAACCAACCCACCCAAAATCGAAAAAGTTACAAGATTCTCAAGTGCCCATCGATTCAAGCCTTGCCCTCGTGTTACAACCTTGAAGCCAAGCCATCCGAAAACCGAACCGCCCTTCCCATGCTCGCCCCGGCTCCCGACCGCCGGTACCGCCCCTCCCAACCGAGCGTTTCCGAAAATTGGGCCCACACAAAGGCCCCCTCGTGGGCAGAATTATTGCCCGCGATTCCTCGGCCCACTTTAGCACTCTTTTTCCCTTATTGATAGGCTTTACACCTCTCATTCCCTCTCCCCCCCTCTCCCGCTTATTTATAATCCTAGCCCTGTCCTCCCTCGTCTTCACAACTCCAAAGCGCAGAATCAACGAGCACGAGCTCGCATTCCCGTCGACACCATGAGAATGATCGACCTGAGCCGCCAGACCGGCCCCCTCCACATGATCGACACCGCCACCGCCGTCGACTGCGGCCGCGAGGTCCGCCTCCGCCGCTCCCTCCGCTCCCTCGTGGAGTGCGTCGTCCCCTGCTGCTGCGGCTTCCAGGCCTCCCCGTCCTCCGACTCCGACTCCTTCAGCGTCTCCGCCGAGTCCTCCGCCAACTGCTCCTCCGTCGTCACCGGCACCTTCTTCGGGTACCGCCGCGGCCGCGTCAGCTTCTGCCTCCAGGACGACACCCGCGCCGCGCCCCTCCTCCTCCTCGAGTTCGCCGTCCCGACCTCCTACCTCGCCCGCGAGATGCGCCACGGGCTCCTCCGCATCGCGCTCGAGTGCGGCCGGAGGAAGGCCGGGGAGGCGGCCGCGGCGGCCGAGGACGAGGAGCGGCGGGGGCGGCGCGGCGGGGACGCGCTGTTCAGCGAGCCGGTCTGGTCCATGTACTGCAACGGGAGGAAGGTCGGGTTCGCCGTGAGGCGGCGGATGACGGCGGGCGACGCGGCGGTGCTGAGGCTGATGAGGTCGGTCTCCGTCGGCGCGGGCGTGTTGCCGGTGGCGGCGGCGAAGAGCGAGAAGGGCGACGGGGACGGGGACCTCTTGTATCTGCGGGCCAGCTTCGAGCGGGTGATCGGATCGGCGGACTCGGAGAGTTTTCACATGATCGATCCGGTGGGGAGTTATGGGCAGGAGCTCAGTATTTTCCTTCTCAGGACGTGAGGCGTGCGATGTAATTTGTAATTATCAAATTAGCTTAAATTCGAATGCTGTTCGAGCTTATGTTAATTTCTAGAATTCAATGAATTTGGGATGTACGAGGGGGAAGAAGTAGAGCAATGAGAGAAGAAACTGTCCAATTGTTTAAAATTCTTTTCCTTTTTTTGGCTTTAGATTCCAATTTAGCTTTGATTATATTTTTATACTTATGTGCTAACCAATGACCATTTTAAGTTAGTTTTAACAAATTGCGAATAAATAGTAATTGTCGGCCGTTCCCATTACATGTAAGCTGTTGAAATGTGTACAGTTAAATTATGTAAGCGTTACATAAGACATACGTCATCCAACAATGGATGTGAATTGAACTCACATTAATCGAGATTATGAAAGGCTCTCGGCCCCAAAGAAGAAATTACCTTCTCAAGCTAGACCCTATCAAGGGCTAAGAATTTCATTTTGGAGGCCACCCGCTCCAATTTTGACTTACAATTCGCCTAGGCCATGAAATTAATGAGATATTTCACAAGTTCCAAATTAATCTACAGAGGTGGTCCTCCTTATCATTGAAAGAAAGAAAATCAATTCCCATGCATATTAAAATTTTGAGATAGGTAGAGAAAATTATTAGGCTTAATCCCCCACCGAGCCTGATTGTAACTTGTTGGTTAGAGTCACCCATTGAACAAAAACATAGCATTTTTTAAAGTTGGGCAAGCCTATGTGGGGCCCAATAGATGAGCGGAAATATTACTAAATGCCCTTGTTTAAGCTAGCTCAAGTTGAATTTCGAAATCCTTTGGCTTGATCAGCTCGTGAACACTTAGCTAACATTTTGGAAACTTAGCCAGTTATCTCCGGGCGAGTTGTAGTGAAAGCCAAAGTTCATAGGACAATTGTCATTGTTTATGGACCCAAATTTAGAGGTTAGATCTAGACGGTGGAGGTTAGATCTAGACGGCCGTTCCAAAAATTAAGAGTGAGAAGGTTAAGAAGGGTGGGAATGATAGATCAGGCGGCATGAGTCGAACGCCACGAAGATGTTAAAAATCATATTTTGAGATGGTTCAAAGGTCTTCTGAAATCTATCTCGTGTCTTGATAACTTAAAAAAAAAAAAAAAAACGCAGATGAACATACTACAATGGTAATGCTGAGGGTTCGATAAATGCAACGCCATAAGGAAAAAGGAAGATGGCCCCCATCTTGGGCTCGTCCCACCAAGCGGATAGAGATGCATCGGAGCCCTTGTTGTTGAGCTCTCCTTGACTCCTATTTTTGCTGCATCTGCAGTGGAAGGCCGCGGCACGAAGATATTCCATCTCCCTCGCCATCCTCAAAAAATTAAAAACCCGTAATTCCTCAAGAATCGATCGTTTCCCATGACAAAATCGAAAGGTGACAACATATAAATGACAAAACAATCGAAAGGTCTCGTCCTGGGTTCGCTCAGCTCAGCTGTCTGGGGCAAATGCCTGTATCCCCCACCACACGAGGGGCAAAAATCTTGCGAAAGATTCAATGAAGTTAACATTTGTCGATTCTTTCTGTCCCCCCCTTCCTGCTTTGATGTGCCTAAAGAGAGAGGATTGAGTTGGGGAGGGGAGTCACTTTAAACGGGTCTTGCTTTTATTTCTAGTCTGGCCCCATCTTCGATTATTTACCTACAGTAACCAAACAAGAGATAGGAAGCAAAAGAAAAAGGGATAATTGTATTGAAAATCTTAAAACTTATTACGAATGCGCAATCAAGTCTTAAAACTAATCATGAAAGTGCAATTGAGTTTTAAAATTTTCAAAAATACAATTAAGTCTTAAAACTTGTTACAAAAGTGCAATCGAATCCTAAGAATTTTAAAAAATGCAATCAACAAAATGGCTCAATTGAATCAATTTAAAAGTTTTTGATTGCACATTTTGAAAATTGTAAGACTCAATTGCACTTTTATGATAAGTTTTAAAACTTCCAATGTACTTATCCAAAATAAATAAAAAATAAAAAAAGAGAGAAAGGAAGGAGAAAACTCTAGATTGAGTAAACAAAACAATTCTCTAGTCTTTGCAAACTGACAAATGAATTGCTAATGTTCAAGTCATGGAAATTAAGGGTGCTTTTGGTAATATTTTTATTTCCAGAAATAATTTCTGTTTGGAAATAATTTTTTCATTTATGTTCCTGAGAATAAATAAGTAGATTTCTTTCACTTCGATTCCGTTCCAAATCTGGTTACCTTTTTATTCTGGAAATAGAAAAAATAGCTGATGTTTCCAAATGGGTTTTTATTCTTTTGATGATATGATAAATGAAAGAATAGGAAAATAGAAAAATAAGATGGTTATCAAATAGTAAGCATCCAACATTCATGTGCTAATCCCTAAAAAGATCGTACCATTCAAAATGACCAGATTTTTTTGTTGAATCGTATGCACACTCCATTGGATCATTGCAAGGTAATACGCGACCACCTCTCCAATTCTTTATATTTATTTTTATTTTGTGAACTCAGGCCCATCAAAAAAGCTCAGAGGTCATGCTCATGGGGCTCAATGGTTTGACTGGTCCATGAAACAATAATGGTGCAAAAAAGATGCAGCTTGAAGTTGAACTTTGATGCACGGTGACCATGACATCCAACAACATCCAACTTGTGGTTGCCTCCTCTTTTTGGTTTTTTGTCTCGACTTCCCTACAATAGAGGGACCTATGTTTCCTTGTCATTGTCCCCTATAAAATCGCAGCGATAATTATAACTTTATTGAAAAGAATCATGAATTATTTCTTAAGTAATCAGATAAAATAATAATATGACTTTCGATGCACTGACGATCGTCATCAAATGCATTATTAATGATTTGAAAATTGAATATTTATTCGCCAAATGCGTTTAACGAGCGCTCTCGTTAACAAGACCCTAATAACAATTTAAGAATTGGCACTTGGGATGATAAGAGCATGCTCATGACAGGACATGCACACGAGCCAATTAGCCCTAATTCTTCCCACCCACATGTTTGGCTCCACCACCCACGCCCCCTTTGCTTTTCTTTCTTCCTTTTTGCATTTGTCCCGTTCTTTGATTCACCCGTGCACAACTAGACAAGGAAAAAGGAATGCTCCCTCTCTCTTTTTCTTATCGATTGGAAACCTCCCCAATTGGATCGATGTGTTCTATTCACGATCAGGACGTGAACACATGTCTCGGGTAATATCTTATTTCGTCTGATTCTTGACTACTACTGATTACCTAAATCCAATAAGAATGAGCATGCTAACCTATCTTAGATTCTTTTTTCCCCCACGAATGAGATTTTGAATATACAATCTAGCTTCACCTGTCTGAGCTACACAAGCACGTCGTGATCGAAAGGACCTTCTTTTTATTTCATTTCACTTTTCATTTTCTGACCAATACACCTTGCTTGACTTCAATCATAGCTTCGTTTAAAAAAAAAGTAGGTGTAGAGTATACAATTAAAGCATTAGAGAACGATGCGACAAGTACTTTATGTCTTGAAATTACTTGGTTACGGGCAAGTTAGCATTAGGGGCTCTTCGGACTTTGTTGAGAAGCCTGGCCCGAGGCGACGGACCGGAGAAATCCGGGGCGAGAGGCCATGCAATTCAAAAAAGGGTTTCACCAAGTTTTTGGGCTTTTAATTCAGTGGACCACTCATCGATCCATTGACTCAATTGGGCTGCTTTTCTTATTTTGAAAAGATAAGTCCTTAATCATACCGACCCAGAAAATTAGAACCCAAAAGAGAAAAAAACGAAAGAAGGAAAGAAAGAAGGAAGGAAGGAAGGAAGGAAGGAAGGAAGGAAAGACAAGTGCATTTTGGATCTAATTAGGGAATTGCATAGTCGGGGGAAGCTCATAAATATGTATATTAGCTTTTTCGACTTTGGCATTGTGTTAAGCGAGATCCTAATGGAACCAACTTATTGCTATAAGGTAAGCATCCAAGGAAAATTTTTGCACTTATAAATGGTGGTGCGAGACATATCGAGATGCATTGATAGTCCTCTTCGTGCAGAAATCGACTACATAAATGGAAGGCGAGAAGTTTGCAATAGGATGAGAGGCTATATCCGCTTCATCTTTGATTTAGGAGCGGTGAGTGTGTGCATGGCTTGAGATGTAATTTGAGATTGGAATTTTCAGTGCTCCATCATAGCTCTAGCTCATAGATGCTTGTTGGTGCCTAGACATGTACAGCCTCGGTTCAACTTTACTTATGTAGGACTCATGTAATGTGTTCTTTTTCTTTATGCGACGTGATATTTCTAAATCTAATGTACAATTTATTCTTGCTCTCTGCATCAGCTATATGCTGCAGTTTGGGAGTTTAGTGCCCATGGTCCATAGCATTAACCTATCATAAAGCTCGTTGTAGGGTTTGGATCTTCGGAGCATGGCAACTCGTGTATTATGTGCACACAAGTCTCACGGACAAAAGGTTTTCAAGGCCCAATTAACCGAGGAGATAGCCTAGACGACAGGGCAAGCTTTGGAGCACCTTAAGGTCTAGGGTTTCGTGTGTAGATATTCTCGACGGTGTTATGGGAAATGGATAACTGTATTCTAGAGGATTCTTGTATTAAATCGAGTTAGTTGGTAAATACGGAGATCGGATCTTCACAAGTAAATCAAAGAGAAATCCACGACTGTAATTAGAGGAACTTAAGTAAATATGGAGGCCTTATTTCCTCCATTTGGATTATCCCAAAATTCCAACAAAAGGAGAGCAAGAGAAGCATTCTCTCCCAGTACACTCCTCTTTCCCTCTACGATCCGAGGAAGGCCAAGTAAGCGAGCAAGTGATATAGTTCGAGAGGATGGCTAAGCTCAGCTGCTCAGCTGATTCTACGAAGGGGCGAATGAGTTCGAATGGAGCCTAACTGTTGCACGGTTGCGATATCAAGAGTTGGCCCGCGACGACAGCATCTTTCTTTTTGTTTCTTCTATCATGAGGTGAGTTGAAGCCTATACTTTATTTTTGTATATAAAACGAAACCAAACCCTTTTTTTAGAGTTTAGAATCATTACAAGAGCCCAGGCTCGGGTCATATGTACTCAATACAAGGTCCACTTTGGCCATTACAAAAAGAAAGATATAAGGTACACTTCGTTTCCAAATACAAAAAGAAAACCAGAGAGAGAGGGAAAATGTTCAATTGGTCCATGAGCTAAATGAAGTAGGTGAGGTACCACGAAATCAATTCAGCTAATTCAATTTTCCTTTTTACCATATTTATTGCCTGAACGTAAGCCGTCAACTGTCCTGGAATCCATTTCATTACTCAAGCATGTGAAAATGACATAAATTAATGAGCCGTGGAGATTGCAAAAAACCCTAGCTACTCCGCTTTGGCTTCCACATCTGACAGCTCGCAAACTTCTCTTTCATTTGCCATGCGTGCACGAAAATGGCGGGACGTAAATTTTAAGATTAAGGAGGCGATTAAAAAAGAGGGTTCCTTAAGCTTATTTTTGGGGATATAATATATATAGAGAGAGAAGAAGAGAGAGAATCATCAAAAGTTCTTTTTAGCAAAATTAACAGGGATTTTATTAACAAGTGTCCTGTCAATTAAAATTAAGTAATTTATTGATAAAACTTAACAATATTCCAGATTATTCTCATGCTGGGTGAAATCAATGCTTTAAAATTTGAATTATTACAAACTGAACATACTTAACGAGGTACTTCTTCATAGAATCAAATCAATAAATTAGGTTTTGTTCTTTAGTACCGGCACAAATGTGTATCTTGTACTAGAAGCAATTACCTCCACCAATGCAAAATCACGAGTCACGGAACTTATATTGGTCCCCATAGATGAAGTTTCCTATCACATGAAAAATGAATAATGCAAATAAAAAAATTGACTATGGTCCCAAGTTTTGAGGTCAAGGAATCCCCTATTTTGATGACAAGCGTGGGTGTCCCCTAAATAAATAAGGCCCAGTTTTGGTCCCTTGTACCAAAATCATTCATAAATGCCATTCACAATAAAATGGGTTGCTGGTGGACCTAAATTAACCACACCCATGCCCTCTCAATTTGACCTTGTCTTTTCTACCAAAATAGGAAAACAAAAATTTAACCTTGCTTTATTCGAATTTACTATAACGAGCTACCCTCAAGAACAATTAGCCCATTATCATGCGGTTAATGTGAAGATGAAGGCACCGAACAGTACGTTCTCGAAACTTTCGCAACACTCGAGTGTTGAAATATGGATTCATATGAAAAATTGCAAATAAGCATGCTCTTAACTTCTATATGTAGTTAGCTAATTATCTCTTTTCTCTACATATAGAAATGTGAATAACTTCTCTAATCATTGTAACCAACATATTTTGAGTTGAAAATTCCATGTTATCCCTTCCTTTGGAATAGCTATCTCAACCACCATAAAGCATTTGATGGTGATTTTTTAGTATAACTCCACCATGCCAAAAAAAAGAAAATCTCATACTGGGCCTAGGCCCAGATCTGGTGGGCCTCAGACCGGGCCATCGAGCGGGGCGAATCTATTCCCGCGCTAACCTTTTACCGCCCATTAAATGCCGTTATGCCCTTATGAGCGCCCGCCCCCCTACACTTTCTAGTACAATAATAGAATTAATAGTAATAATAATAATAATAATTTTATTATATAAGCAGGTGAATTGACTATATTGACCCTCTCTGTTCCTTCTCATTTACAAATGGAGTCAGAGCATCTATTGGCCCCATTATCATTACGTGCAGTCTGACCACCCCTCGCGAAAGCCAAGACACACTTATTTTTTTCACTTTTCTTCATGCGGCTTTAATATATATATATATATATATATATATAAATTCTTTATTTCCCATCAAGCGTGTTTTGTCGGCAGTTCTTACGTTATCTGTTGATTAGTCGTAAGTTCGGTTAACATGTCATTTTTCTTGTCCCGCGAATCGCACCTTTTTATTAGACCCCAAAAAAAAAAAAAAAAAAAATATATATATATATATATATATATATATATATATATATATCTCACCTTTTTGACGGAATTACGGCTGGTGACCTTTGGAAAACCTCCCTCCATCACCTCAAAGTCCAAGTGGTCAACGCTTTGACCTCCATCCCCATTTGCATAAAGCAGAATTCCCCAATGACTACTCAGCTTCTGCATTGATGGCCGTGGAGATTTCCCAAATTCTATCAAGAGAATGGAATTGAGGAGATGATTTGTTTCACGTGGAGAAAAATGAGACTCGGGATAATTATCGTCATATTTTCTCTTTTCCGTTTTACATCTAATTAGTATCTTAAAGAACTAACTCCTTCATTTAATTATAGATATTCGCGGAAACTTGTTACTCATATTAAATATATAACACTTTTATTTGTAACGCATTGATTACACATAAGTACGGGAGGTTGTCCATTGAGAATTACAAACTTCTCTTAATTGGATATTTGACGGGTCTTCCGCGGACTCGCTCACAACAACCCATCCCGATTCGACCCTATTGAGGAGGCCGCTGGCCATGCTTTAGGGTATTAATTCGGGGACCATTAATAAAGGGGGCTAGAACAAATTATTCAGGAACCGAGGACTTCAATGTTGGACATTGCCGCCTTTTTCCATTTTCCATACCTGTCGGGGTCCTTTCGCCAGTGAAAAGGATGAAAAGATTTTGAGTGCCGCGGAAGCTAGGAAGTGGACATGGAATCCCATCTTCTTTTCTGCGTCACTCGGTCAGACCCAGTCGGTGGAAGGCAAAAGTCAGAAAGTGTATTTTAGAATCCAAGTCCTAACACTTCCGGTTTGAGATAATAAGGATACACTTAGTAACTTCTCTGTATTCATGAATATTTTAATTTAGAGATAATTTCTTTTTTCATTTTTATTCCCGGGAATGAAGAACTTATTTTTATTTCAAATCTATTCTCTCATTATTTTTCAATTTTATTGATACTATTAGATAAATTTTTGTTCTTTTTTTATATTTCGAATAATAAAAGATCAAGAAAAGTAAGAGTTAAAGGTTTTGGGCTTTTTACCATGATCCGATGTGGACTCATGCTTAGCGTAGGGCAAGCTTGTGAGGATACTTCAGCCGGAGGGAATTGCGTTGAGGAATTCAAGGCCACCCTGGATCTACTCAATGAGCCCCCAAGCATTTAATGCACAAGAGACAGATGTGAAGAAAAAAACAATGTACTTGGTGCTGCAGATCTTTTTTTTTGTTATTCCCTCCCTCTCTTCCTACCTTTATACCCAACAACCACTTTTCAAGAATTGGTTGCTGGTAAGTTGATGAAAGATTAGCATCTGGTCAATTCTTCTCCCAAGTTTCAGCACCCTTTTCTTCACTCATGCATCTGCAGTAAGTTCATCGTCCATTGAATTTTGAAGTCTTTTCTCTGTTCTCATTCCAGTGGTGTAAATTTCATGGGCTTGCATTTGGATTGGGCCACCGTAGCTGATTGATGTTTGTTTGTTCGTTTGTTTGTTTGTTCTTGCTGTGGAAGAAAGAAAGGAGCAGTTCTCTCTGCACATCGTCTCTGTTCTTGTACATGAAGTGAGGAAAATTTGCATGAGGGGGTTTTGTAAGTGGAGAAGGTAGGCGGAACCAAAAAGTACTTGCCTTTTTGGCCCTCCCTCTCTCTCTCTCTCTCTCTCTGCTAGTCGTAATCATGAACTGCTTACTTTCCACCACCTAATCTAATGAGTATTTGGGGCTTTGTTTAATTATTGGTCTTTTCTCAGACAGTCACAGTTGCTCTCCTCGATGACTCATCATTATAGTTTTTCTTAATGCCCCATCCAACAGCACCTCTCTCTCTCTTTCTGTTTTCCTTGTCCCTACTTGCAGAGATTGTGCAGGATTGTGATCTTGAGACGTTTTCTTAAACAAACCCATTTTCTTCCCCTATTTTTTTTTTTCCCTTCTCTCTCTTTCCGGAGGAAACAGAGCACACCCACTTCATATCTTGAAGTGGGCCGTTCATCTGCTCGATCAAAATATTCTCTTGGGAATTCTATTTTAAGTCCTTGGAGGGTTTGTTTGTTGAATAGCATTCTGCATTTGGTGAGTGTTTGTCTGATTGCTACTTGCGGACACCCATATCTTGCTGCGAAGCAGGGCAATGTCAGCTTATTTGACTTCGCATTGTTTTCATAATCTTCTTCTTCCACCTCTTGCTTATGCTCGAGCAGGTGATATTATATATTCAGGACCTGAAGAAGTGTTTCTGTGAGGTCTCGAGTTGTTGACAATGAGTGGACTCGAGCTTCAAGTCTTCGCTTTTAGCAGCTAACGAGGTAACGACATTAATAGTTGAAGCCGTGATCCCGCTTTCCTGTCTTTGTTGGCCTTTTCAGCTCCACAACTGTGGCTCAACATTTCCTCTGATTTTGACAGGACAATCACGAGCGAAATAGAATGATGTTGGGCGTGAATTGCAGGACTTCCTCTTCTGCTTTCCTCTCTCCTTCACATCTAAGTTCTCCAAGGTTAGATTATTCAATAAGGATTTACAGGGTCAGATGCATATGTTTTCGTTTATGACCTTCGCTTGAGACGCTGACTGATGGCGCTTTGCAGTGCCGGAGAAAACGGGCTTTACAAGAATATACTGAATGCATCGCCGAGGCTCACTTCCACTTCTAATTTTGTGAGTAATCTGCACATTTTTTTAAGAACTTGCATGCAAGAACGTGTGCTCTGAGTTTTACTCTTCTTGATTTGTCCATCAGAGTATTTAGTTCGCTAGCTCCAGTCGACAGTCAGACGTGCATATTCTGGCAATAGGTCGTGCCCATAGTCGTCGGAATAGATTAATATGTCACACTTCTGAAAGAATTGTGCAGTCAACTATGCAAGTCCGAACGGTAGTTGATTTCTCATGAGGGATTGCTCAACCTTAGTGGTCTATCCTAATCAGATTTTTAAGATCAGACGATGCAAATTGAGTTCGGATTTCAAACTGGTCTTTGCCGGCCAAAACTGCTCCTGTTATCATCCCTCACATGCGGATTGAGCAATCTTGGGTTTGTTTTACCTTGAATGACCTGAGGGCGATTCCACCATGGATTTTGAAACTTAAAATTATATTGCTTTGGCTTGCTACTAAAGCTAACCCTTTGAGCTGAAGCCTTGCCACTTGAATTTTCGCACTCTCTGCTTTACCACTGAAAGGAGTCCCTAGCATAAGTACTGACTATGGATACCTACCTTTATTTAACATTATCAGCAATGTATTTTTCATATCAATTCTTTCACCTGCTAGTCGAGAACCCTGCCGTTTGCTTTGGTTGCTACACCTCACTTCTGTTTATTGATCTAGCATGCGAGACCCAATAACATCTGCGAGAGAGACTTTACATAGGGCATGACTACTACAGAACCTCTATTTGTAAATCACTTTGCTGTGTCTTTTGACCCAGATTGTGCAATTGGAGAGGACTTCACCTGAACAAACGTCCACATCTTGGGATGCTGAAAAGATAGTCAACTGTGATTCTGTACAATATATTCCTTCTAATGGCACTCCATCGCATAAGGTTCTCATTCTATCCTTCTTTAGCTATATAAATTTATTTGTCAACAGGGATACTATATAAGTTGTGAACAGCGTTGATAAACTGTCTTTAGAATGTAAAAGGAATTTACTCTGTTGATTGTCTTAGGCTGTTTACACGATTTTTTACCAACCCACATCTGGATTTGTACTGCAGTCCACTGTGGAACTACAGAAGGAGATTGCCACACTTGAGGTTGAAATTATGCACTTGGAGCGTTATCTTCTTTCACTCTATAGGACAGCTTTTCAAGAGCACACGTCCACTCTAGCAAAAGTCTCAGAAACAAAGTTGCAGAGCAAGACTAGGTCACCATCGCGGAAAATGCCTAGTGAACTCAAGCAGAGATCCGAGCCACACATTAGACAAAATGGCGTCCTGCATACTTTCCAATCTTCCCCTGCGCATTGCTGGGCTTCTTTAGATAATCAGAGCAGCACTTCAAGTGTCAAAGCAATATCTGCTCGGGTGAGCATTCAAGTTGCTCTTTTGCATTGAACTTTTACTACTACTCATATATTTTTTCCTTATCTGCAATATTTATATACGGGAGAATGATTTTGCAGGACTGTAAAAATGCCGATTTCGATCATAGGAGCCTCGCAGATCACCTCGGAGCCAGAGACATCTCTCTCAGAACTCCGGAGAGACTCTCTGAGGATATAGTGAGATGCATATCTTCAATATACTGCAAGTTTGCAGATCCCACTCACATTCAAGTTGGCTCATCTGCTTCACCAACCTCTTCCTTGTCCTCCTCGAGCATATTTTCTTCTCATAACCCCAGAGATAGCTGGAGCCCATCTCGGAATGATGAAATTTCAGTGCATCAACTTCAGGGACTGAGAGAGGAGAGTGGGAGATATGGCGATATGGTAGAAGTTTTCAAGATCTGTTTGGATGATAACAGTTTCAAGTTCGCCGCTACAATGCTGCAAAAGTTCAGGTGGTTCATGGCTAATAAAATTATAATGACATAATAGCATGGCTTTGACTTCGCACACCAAGCATGTCCTTATTCTTTTAATCCAGTTATACAGTATCTCTGCACATGATATGTTGTGAAAATTGTTTTTTTTAACTGATTTTTCTATGTTCTAACCAACTCAGGTCATTGGTTCGTTGTCTTGAGGACATTGACCCAAGAAAGATGAAGCGCGAAGAGAAACTTGCTTTCTGGATCAACATTCACAATGCCCTGGTGATGCATGTATTGCTCTTCCTTGTACTTGTTTGCTTCACAGTGCAGTAGAGATACAATTTGAAATGACACTAATTTTTTACTCATAACTTAGCAATTAGATTCATTTCCTTCATCTTATTTCCTGCTCAACTAACCAGGTTGATCTTGAACACGTCGCTGCGTGTCTTGGTATCTCTGTTGTAGGCTTATTTAGCTTATGGAACGGTCGGGCGTGTGAAGAGCACCGCTATAATGAAGGTGAGATTGTGCTCCAGAGATTTGTCAGGTGGAATGGTGCCTTCAGTTTATGTTATGTCATCATGCAATTTCATTTTTCAGGCGGCTTATAATGTGGGTGGAAATTGCATTAATGCCTATATCATACAAAGCGCAATTTTAGGAATCCGATCAAGTCACTCGGCACCGGTACGATTTCCTTACATGTGGTGCAATCTTTATATTAGGTGTTATCCATGCATTTACATCAGCCTATCCATGCATTTGCATTGGATACAGAGATGTGTAGTTATTTAAGAACTCATTTCAAGCACAGTAACATCAAAATTCCTAACTTTTATTTGTGAATTCAGTGGCTACAAACGCTGTTTACTCCAGGAAGAAAGTACAAGCCAGGCAGTACCAGACATCTCTATGCTTTAGAATATCCTGAGCCGCTTGTTCATTTTGCACTTTGCTCAGCATCATACTCCGACCCACCGGTATCATTATTTGCTCTCTTACAAAGTAGTGTGATTCAGTCCTTTAGTAGATCTTAACTCTGGTCACTATGACGGCAGGTTCGAGTTTATACAGCAAAGAATATATTCTTGGATTTAAAACTTGCTAAAGAGGATTTTATTCAAGCAAATGTCTACATCCACAAGGAATCGAAGATCTTCCTCCCGAGAATCCTCTATTACTTTGCGAAAGATATGTCGCTTACCATGCCTGGGCTGTTAGAGGTGGTGAACGAGTGCCTCTCGGAAGTCCAGCAGAAAACTATTCAAAAGTGCATGAAGGGAAGGATCGACAAGTCCGTCAACTGGATGCCTCATAATTCGACATTTCGGTATGTGATTGACCGAGAATTAGCCAGAGGGAGAGTGCCGATTTGATGAATACCGTGACTGTATGTAACCCTTCAAAAGATTGATGTATTTGTTCTTAGTTTTTTGCCAAAATAAGCCATGAGCAGCGATTTGTACAGAGGTGTGAGGGTGCAAGATTCTTTAGGGAATTGAATTGGATTTGCTTTGAGCTAAGACTATCATCAAGGGCACACTTCAATTGTTGTCTTACTAGAAATGTGTAAATCCTATGTAAATTTTGCGCAGTGTGATCTCAGATTGATGTACACAGACGATCTTTGAACCAGAATGTCGACTCTTTCCCATCAGATACTCAATTTCTAATCAGTGTTCCAAATAGTATTAGCTCCATCAGTTATGTTGAGCTTGGTTATACAAAAAAGAGGGCTGAGTTTACTATGGCATTTATTGTCTACATCATGAAGATTTGATTCCTAGGAACTAGGAAACTCTTTATAGAAAATCTGTCAATCTAACCCAAAGTACTTAAAACCTACAAATAACTTCCGAGTCCATGGAAGTGGCTGTGCCATACTCACAAAATTGAACCTTCGGCTAATTCCCTTCCATACTTATCTGTCTTCTAGTCTTGATGATGTGTCTCCTGTTATGCTTCTGCAAAACTACTGCACCTGAAATCCGACTGCTGTTCAAATAATATCCCTCGAGAAACTGTTTAGCCAGGTTTTAATCCTTATAGAACCATTCCTAGTGCAATCTCATGGCGCAGATTGTTAGCCGGTTAAGCACCAACATGGGCAACAAGGTGAGAGTAGCAGAGTTGCGAATTTTTCGTTCGATGTGCGGGCAATCGAGGAAATGTTGGATCGGAAATGAATTATACAAGGAAAGGTGGGTGCTCTGCCAATCGAAAATCAGATGATGGAAACTCATTGGAGGTGGTCTGAACATGGAAGACAAAGTCTTCTGGTTACTCCAGCGAGGAGATTGGATTATAAGGTCGGGAACCGGATTAAAGTAGAGGAAGACTAGAAAAGACATCGGAGAAGACGCTATGAAAAGACTTGAGTTTCCAGATCTTTTTGATGATTTGATACAGAGTCGACCGCAATGATGTAAAAGGATTCGGAGAGTTGACACCATCTAAATTCATCACTGTCTCTTTGCTCTTGGAGTTCTTATTTTGTAGGCCTACCATTGGAGACGTGAGCTCAGGATCGACTCAGATGTTCTGAAAGCATATTCACTGCTGTCCGTCCTAGCAACCTCACAATGTCACACATCTTCTTCAACTGCTGGACCAGCAATCCTGGACCATACGCATGAACCATCTACAAAAGGGGAATGTCGCGTAACCAGGTCACTCTAGGATAAGGCCTTCTTAAATTGCTCTCCGACAGACCTGCACTTTCTCAAAATGCTCCTAAAAAATGGTACATTTGATCTTCGTCAGCTTGTGTCTAAGCATAAATGCTTGTTTCTGCAGCTTTATGCTTTCATTTCTTTCCGAGTCCCATTGACATTTTCGCATTTTTGACATGGCATTGGGCTTTAACAGAATTATTCGATGCTTATCAATTGAATTTCATGGCCAAGCCATGTTGAATTTTAATCTTAGAAGCCTCAAAATTAATTTCTTAAGACAACAATCATAAAATCAGTCATTGGCATGCATGATAAATTTGGAACATGTACAAATCCGTGCCGCACATTGTAGTGAGCACTGAACATAGTACTTTCTGCGCCTCCATTCCAGATTGACTTCGCGCTTAAATATCATAAACATGCAAGGCAAAGCGAGGCTGATAAAATGGTGAAGGGAATAAGGTGAGTATACCCGCCGGTATCTGATTCTCTTCAAAACTAGCCAAAATTCTGGTTTTTGCAGGAGACCTCGAATGTACGGCACATGTGTAATCAAATCCCGAGAAAGTCAATCATTGTTCCGAAGGATGGACTTCAAGCGCCTGAAATGTACAATTGACATTCATTTCGTGAAAATTCTCTTGATGTTAGTTGGCCTGTTGGCACTGCTACAGGTGAGAGCACTAGTCAAGTTTCTCGCATTTGATGCATTTCAAGAGGAGTTTCCTAGAGAGCTTAGCAAACTCTGAGAATGCCGATGGTTTGTCATTTGGGCCAACAGAGAAACATGAGTGGATTTCGCTTAAAACAATGCTTAGGATTATCACTATGTCAATACTAATGTTAGTTTCATTACAATTTGAAGCTGTTGAAGTTGTACTACGTGCTGCTACTCCTGCATTTCTGAGTTACCGCTACTTCCAAGTCCTCAACATGATTTATGGTAATGTTTTATGAAGTCACACTGAGCTATGCTTGACTACCACTGTTGTCATCATACTGCTGGTAAACATCAAGCAAAGTATTTTCCGCTGAGATTGGCGTTAATTCTTGAATTTATACTTTATAAACTCAGGTTGCAATAGAGCTCAGCCCTGAAATACGCAAAAAGAGGACCCGAACTACCTAAAGATTTGCAACTTTCTTGATGGGAGAGGATCTGAAGTTGTTTTTAGAGATCAAGCCAGATGGTCTTTTGTTGATATTCATTCTAGCTGCATTATTTCAACATAGACAGTCCTCATATCCAATGGATATGTGGGTCTGATATGCATCAATCTAGACAACAATGAGCTGGAGGTTCCAGACATCATCTTGGTATCAGACAGATACTTCAGAAATGGAAGCCTTTTCTTATCTCGAGCAAATCCAGAGCATGGTGCTGATTTATTTTCATTAGGTGTGATGGGTTTTTTATTTGATGGACCAAGTCAAGTCTATCCGCCCATATTGGGCCAAACCCAGCCCATAAGAGAAGGGCCTATAAGAGGAATGGGCAGTTATTTTCTAAGTGAAAATAACTGCAATGTATATAATAAAAAAAAAAGGGAAGAGCGTAAATAGCGTTCTTTTCCTTCTCTTTGAAACAGTTTACTCCGAACAGAATAGGGCTTGAAACAATTCCTCTAAAACTGCAACAGTACTTAATCTGTGGCAAATAAGATATGTCCGTCTCCGTGATATATCTTTCGATCAATGTTACATGTTTCTTGGCACGTTTCCGCGTTCATTTTCGATATTCAATTATTAGAGTATCGGTTCGTTTTTCAAGAATCTGTTTCCGACGAGGTGAAACTAGTTCTCACCTATTCAATTCTAGTTCCTCTCTTTTGCCAAACAGGAGCTCTATCTGGCTTCAAAACATGTGGCTTTGTAACCTCGGCTGGATAACAGATGTTGCTCATCCATGAGTAAAGAAATGAATTGTCCTACAAATCGATGGCCTTATCAAAAGCTCTCCACGGTCGCTTTAACTATACAATGCCCAATTCAGCTTCTTTTTCTTCAGCCGAATATTATTCTGGTATTGAACGTACATCGGCCGGCAAACTTAGGAGACAAGCAGGGGAACTGTCGAGAGTCGTCTAGCTGAGTAGGTGCATTCCCGATCGTTTCCTGCACTTTAGTAGCGGTACTGTTTAGTTGTGACCCGTGTCTCTTTGAAAATTCACTTCTTTTTAATGGCAAGACACCAAATAAACAGTTAATCCCCGGACAATACTTCAAGTTTGTGACTTACTTGCCCTTGCCTAAGTCATCTAAATTTAGCCTCCAGAGAACCAAGAAAGCATGGAAGAATGCTTCAATTTATTACTTAGAGGAGGATGCAATGCAAACGAGGGACATCCAAAAAAAAAGCTCCCCCTGATTCATTGATCCGCCTCGACCTAACTATGGAAAATCCTAACTCCCGCCCTCATACCCAGATTGAATCAATCGCATATATGAAGATGGTACACGTCATATTATCACAACTAATGTACAGAGAGAGAGAGAGAGAGAGAGAGAGAGAGAGAGAGAGAGAGAGAGAGACTTTACTTTCTCTAAAATTTCAGCCACAATCTTACACAATAGTTTCCTGTGTAATTTTGAAGTTACAAATTGGCATGTTATCAAGAAACTACAGATTTGCTAGCATTTGATACACTGCAAATTGATACAGCTGAAAGAGGGTGCCTACCTTCCGTTGTTGACTATCTAAAAAGAATATAACAGCAATTGCCTTAATATCGGATCTATGCAACTAAAAAGGAAGACAGACACTGCCAATGTCAAAATGGCAAATCAAATATGCATGCGCTTCCAGCAGAAGGCACTACGATCTCAATTCTACAAATCTTTGTCTCACAGCACGAACAAGGTCCATCTCCCCATGAGCAGCTAAACCTTCAACTACCTTTTGCCTTATGTCAATGTAAGGAATAAACCCTCTGGCTGTCATTGCCATGACCATTTTTCCTGCTAAAACATGCTCGCAGCACTTCAAGCATCCTTCTACCAGCCTTTCATATGATTGAAATCTGAGAGGGTAATTTTCCCTCTCCAAGTACTCTATAGTCTCCACTGCCTTCCGAATCTCTTTAGTTGCAAGCAGTGTCGCTAGCATTTTTGCCACCATATCTTGCCTAGGTGTCAACCCAAGTTTCCCCACCATCTGTGTCAACATCTCTATAGCATCAGAAGTCCTTCTGGCAGAGCACATTGCGCCAATTACTGCACCATAGCTATCCAAATCAGGAACACAACCAGCCCGAGTCATTCCCTTCAGGACTTCATTTGCTTCTTCTAATTGATCAACAGCACAAAGAGATGACATAACGTAATTGCAAGTGCCTGAATCAGGACTGTACCCAATCAGCCTCATACCTAACAAAATGTCAGCTACAGAACGAGATTGGGATAGCTGTTCCAACCATGCGGATGAGAGGAACAAACGGGCTTGGGGAACAGGAACACAGCCAGAGCGAAGGGTCCGTTGAAGGATGCTAAGAGCAATAGGAAAGGGATCAGGACTTTGAAGGGTATAACAAAGGAGGCAGGAGTATGCGGCCCGCAGCCTAGAACGAGGTCTGAGAGGGACAAAAGACTGTAAAATTTCATCTATTATTTGGGTTCTGTTGTTCCGGGGGAAATCTGATAGAAAAGATAAGAGTTTTGGATTTTCGTCTTGGGAAGAATTGAGAAGGTCTGGTATATGCTGGTAGTTTTTGGCTTGAATGGCAGCTTTCAAGCTTTCCTCGAGACTTTGCAGGGAAGAGACTGACCGTACCGGAGAAAAGTTGAAGACGAGGCTGCTAAGATGACGAGAAGACCTGTACAGTTGCTTTGCTCCCACAATCATATTCACTTCATAAGAACCAATGAATTATATTGGTGGCGTGTTACACATGCCACGGTGTATAACCTGCAGAGGATTATCATCTTAGATGTCTGAAAAGGCGCATATGCCGCACATAGAAACAAGCCCACACCCACATGCTCGACCATAGAACGACAGCTTGAGAATTATTCGATACAGACAAGTGCAAGCATTAGCAATGACAATGCAAAAGAGAGAAAAAAAGAGAACAACAGCATTGCAGCCTCGATCACGAAGGTCCATAGGCGCGCACTCACATGCACACTCTGGAGCTACAGAAAGACAATGGGACAATATTACGTGCACATAGCGAGTCAAAGATACTATATGCAAATTCAATCTCTTGATGGGTTTCTCCTCCCTCCGTCTCCAGAAACTATCGTCCATGTTAGAAGATTGACAATAAGACCAAAAGCCCAGGACCATACAATTCATGCACCCCTTACGAGATTAAAAGAAAAGAAAGAAAGAAAGAAAGAAAGAATGCCCATCAAATCGGGAGCGGGGATGGGCTGGGCACGAAGATGATTACTGTTCGCGTTTCGCATGGGCATTTCGTCGAGCAGGTGATGCTCAAGCAGCCGGCAAAACTGGAAGACAGACATTTGACCACGCCATGGCGAGAGAAAAGGAAGTGAGATGACAAGAGGGATCGGGAGTTCACGCTCGATTGGTTAGCGAATGAGATGGGTGGGTACCTCCTTTACGGGGGATCGAGGATCGAGCGTTTGACTCCCGCCATGTTCTTCACTTCACCTCCATTCTCTCCATTTGCGCGGTGAGTCATGTTGCCATCTCATTCATCTGGCTTTTTACACGGCGATGATGCCCACGTGACAGCGTCCAAGGTCTCGCACACATTCACTTGCCTAGAACTACACTTTAACGGAGATTCCACCTGAAAAACATGGCTATATCTAAACATATATTTAAAAAAAAAAAAAACTTTTTAGAAGATGATTTTTCCAAAAAAAATTAATCAGTAAAAAATATTTTCATCATTAATAAAAATATACACCTAAATACTTTATGATCTCACTTATTAACTAATTTTCTTCAGCAATATGACCGATCACTTTTTAAAAAGTTATTTTTTATCTAGGTGATTTTTCTCCAAAAAAAAATAATAATTGTCCTTTCTAACATTACATTTGATTGAAATTTCTCTTATCTATGCATTGCATGGCAAAATAGTGAAGTCCCAGTTTTGCTTCGAATAACTCGCTCCACACATTTGTCATTTATATAAATATCTTGGCTACTTCATAACAAGTATTCTCTTATTATTCTTTGAAAACATAGAATTGAACCGATGTTTGGTTTCGTTCAATTACAAATAAATATTAGAATAAAAGAATTGATGATTGAACTGAAAATACCCTCGAATGGAAGATTTGATTGGTTCGATCGCCCTCAAGTGCATGCCTATGAGGTTCGACCCATTTTTTCTTTGCCTTTGAACCGACAAGAAGCAAATCAATACTTGTAAATATTGAATTAATCGGTGTTATCTCATATTCGAGTCTGTTTTCGCATGTCGTTGTAGAAGTCGTTAGCCCTCGACACGTCCAAGGACGCTGGACCGGACCCCAGTCGGCCGCATTGCAGCCACTCGTTTGCAACTGGCCATGGACGCCAGCGGAACGAGCGGCTCGGGCTCGTCGCGAAGCCCGTCCAACCCAAATTTCCCCAAAAATCTGGTCCGAGCCCTCCTCCTGATACTCCCGACCCTGTTCCTCGTACCTTGGCTGTCCACAATTACCAAAACGCCATCGCCTCTCCCTTCTTCGCCGGGCCCCATCATGCAGTCCCCCTCCCTCTTCTTCTCCGCCAAGCCCATCTCCCCTTCTCCGGCCCCTCGCGTCCGCGCCCTGTACACCGCGAATCCGCCGCCGTCCACCGCCGTCGGCAGCGACCCCGGCTCCATGGCCGCGTCAGGCCCCAAGTGGGCCCAGAAGACCATCACCCTCCCTCCCCAGCGGCGCGGCTGCCACCTCGTCACTCCCAAGGTAACCCCCCCCCATCGACCCTGATCGAGCCTTGGCCTGGGCTCTGCTTTGCTTGCCGTTCGCGATTCTCGGGTGGTCTGAGATCGCGGACTGATTCGGAAATGCCCGATTCCCGCGGGGGTTGTTGCTCTGCGGATTCGTTTTGAACTGTCTTGTCGTCGTGTTTGATTTCCGATGGGTGTTGTCGTGATTGGAAGTTGAGCGTGTGGATTTGCTTTTGCCTTGTCGATGGAGTCGTGAATGAGGGAAGCGTTGCTTTGCTCTGTTCAGTGCAATTATGTTTTTTTTTTTTTCCACTGGGAGGCGCTTAGCGTGGGTGTGTAATGGAGCAATTCGATGTGATTATTAATGTTTAAGAAGTGCTGTAGAGATCCTCCCATGGCAACTTGGGGCTTGACCGGGACTGACTAGTGAAAGGCCTGGAGTCGGAAGCCATCTTAGAAACCAATCGTGCTATGCAGAAAGAAAAAACTCAATATCGTCTTCATTTAGAAATACAGAAATTGTGTTTTCATCGGGCTCTTACAGAACGAAAATTACTTAAATATGTTTGTATTGCTGGAAAAGCAAAAGGGTATTAGGTCAGGTGTTAGTTTTACTAAAATTACTCGAAATGCATTTGGACAACATCTTTATCCAATTGGGTATGACAAAGATCCTTGCCTGAGGGCGGCATTTTCTGCCTACATGATAATTTGTTGGCGACTGGAAAAAATTGTAGCACGTGAAGGTGTAGCAGCAAAGAGCAGTTTTGACATGCTCATCTATATCTCTCTCTTATATTATAAAAAGTTAAGTAAAAGGTTTCGTTACTGCAGCCCATGGAGCTGTATTTCCTTCAATTTTGGTTTACTACCTACCGGCGCAGTGGGCACATTATTTCACAGATTCAATTAGCAGGAATGTTATGTTGAAGACATTTCATATTTCATAATAATTCTTCCTGTGTGGACAGATATTCATTCTGCTAGATTAATTGTTAATGTGTTCTAGTTGTAGCTTTGATCGCTTGGACTATTTTTCTTGCTTGTGGATTATTGTAAAGGTTATTTTCTTGCTGAAACGTTGTTTCGCCATATTGTATGTGTTTTTATTGTCGCCACCATCATTGACTCTTGCTCTGGTCATGCAATTGCATATCAGATTGTGAAGGAAATTGGACAAGACTTGTCAGAATTCAAGTGTGGCCTTGCACATCTTTTCCGTAAGTTGCTTTAAGCCTCATCTTCATCTTTTTGTTTCCTTATTCCACAGCAACTCAACTTAGCTGTCAACCGGGCAAAAGTAATCTTGTGATCCGCATCCTGCAGTGCAGCACACAAGTGCATCTCTTACCATCAATGAGAATTACGACTCAGATGTTAGGGATGATACAGAGACATTTCTCAACAAGATAGTTCCTGAGGTTTGCTTATGCTTGACCACGCTGCTTCTCTTATTTCCTTTGAAAATACTAAGTGATTCATTCCTTGGCCGTGGGTTTAATTTTCAGGGTAGATCTGCACCTTGGAAGCATACAATTGAGGGTAAGTCTGAAATATGCATCATTCAGAATGTCACTTATCATTCCATTCATGTTAGTACCTTTCTTTCTCTTCATCGCTGGGCAGTAATTTAATTTGGGTCTAAAATCACCATAAAAGGTTAGAACAAGACATATATGGCTTATTTACTTGCTGCATGGCTTCTTCACTGGTCATTTGACATAATAAAAGGCATGTATCTGCTATAGCAGTTGGTATTTTGAGTAGTTGCACTTTTTCTGAGACAGGAGAAAGTATCATCATGTGGCGCATCTGGCTCTCTTATCATGTAGGGGCTGAGTCTTGTTGTGGTGTATTGTTGTTGTCATTTAGTGCCTACAAAAGGCACTCTCAACTCTTTAGCACTTCGTGGACTTATGATTGAATATGTTTTTCATTCTAATGAAGTGAGGAAGTTACTGTATTGGATTCAGCCTGTTTCTTACCATTTTCACCCTTGATGGTTTCCAGTCCTCATCATTTTGTCTTTCCACGCGGCTCCTTGTATATCATCTTATTCCATGAGTTTATATGGCCGACTACTAGTTTCAAAATCTTCCCACTTGGTTCTTTCTGTGGTTGGATAGGAGAATATATTGACATTGGACTTTGGACTTTGTGCAGGTCCTGATGACATGCCAGCTCATATAAAATCTTCCATATTTGGCTGTACCCTCACGTAAGATGACTTGATTCCGTAGCTTTAATGGGGCTGCTATGTTTATGTTATTGTTGCATTAACCATGTTCATTCTTGAACAGGATACCAATTACAAATGGGAAGCTTAACATGGGAACCTGGCAGGTTCTATACAGTAGTTTTGCCCCCAAAATCATGCCTTTTTATTTCATCTTCAAGTGTATGAAATTGCTTAATCATTTCTCCTCTTGTGCTTCAGGGAATATGGCTTTGTGAGCATAGAGACCATGCCACTGCCCGGTCTGTGGTAGTAACCCTTAATGGAATATGAGGTGGCTTGATTTAGCAATTGGTTTTTGCCCTGGTGTAAAGTAAACTGAAAGAGGGATGGAGTTCTTGCTTGATGTTTATGTCAATTGCTAAATGTAATGATCACTTTGCAACTTGTTCTGCAATGACTATTGTGGCATGTGTCATGATCATAAGTGTGTGCGGGAAGTGAGCATTTTGACATGGGTGAATGATGATGCATTCGCTTGGATGATCATGCTTCAATGAGCGACAATGTAGCATAGCTATGTGCTGTTATTATCGAGTTAAGATTCCATTGAAATGACCTCCCGAAGGCTATATAGCAGATGTCGGAAAAGTTTCCCATCATGCATCTTTACTGTCATGCTTTTCTGATTTGCCTGCTTTTGAAGGATGATCTATCGTTTGAAGTCAATTCTGAAGTCTGATCCTGGAAATTGAAATGGCGGTATTTGTATTACATGACTTTGGACCGTTTAGTATGGAATTTCTGGATCTGTCCACCCTGTATCATGCAGGACTTAAGAATCAAATATGCATCATCACATCGGGACCAATGTTCAACGGTTCAGGTTGAGTCGGTTATCTTCCCAGAAATGAAGAATGAAAGTTTCTTGTGACCCTTCCGACCCAAAAGATTGTGACCTGAATCAACCTGATACCCGAATATAATCCAAATTGATATAACGGTTCAGTTCGTGTTGGTTTGTGTCTTTCTCGGCCCATTCTTTGCCGCACGGGAGGATTGATTTTTCAGAAACTAGGGGGTATCAAGCAGTATACCTCTCTCCCTCCAGACCTCGTTAATAGACCACAAAAATTCCAAGGCTTTCAACAAATTGGCGGAGGATTTCCAATTCGCCATCGACCTCTGAAGTCAAAGCGAAGCCTGGTTGTTCTGTCCCAAAACCAACTCTGTAGAGCCAAAGCCGCAGCCCACGGAAGATGGTGGAGATTCGGACTTCCGATTTGCTTGCTTTAATTCAACCCAGGTGAATCGCCAGTCTCAATATAATGACATATCGACAACGGCCAGTTCCGCCCGGTTTTCCCTCTCTTCAGCAGCGACCTCATCTTTGCCGACTCCGAGCCGAACCCTTCGCCATTGCCATTGATTCTCCGGCTGCCTATGAAGAAGCTGCTTGTGGAAGCAGGCGTTGGTGGCAGGCCAGGGACCTACGGGAAGAGTGACTCGACCAGATCCTTGAAGCTCACAAAACCTAGAGGAAATCCTTCAAAACCCAACCCAGCCTTCATCCCTCTTTATTTCAAAAACAAAATCATGCCGCTGGCTCACAGATAATAAAGAAAACGACACAGCACAGTGAAAGCGCACTGACACATTGCGCGCAAAGCTTAGCTTCCACTTGAGTTTGCCCCAAATATGGTGAACTTCAGGATGGCCATAGACTCGGCCTTTTGGGACCTCAACATCATTGCCTCTCCTCAAGCCCTTGACGGCGCCGCAAAGCTGGTTCCGAGCGACCCTGTCCCTCTTGGCGGCACTGTCGAGCCCTTTGCTTCCAGCAGCTCTTGCTTATCCAGAATGGCTTCCCTCTGGGCATCATCCCTTCATATCATCCCAACCTCGAAGGAACTGGGCTCTTTCTCTTTTTGCACATTAGTGTTTAGTTTATTGTGTTTTCGCTTTCGCTTCAGTTCGGTTCAATTCCGTTCCATTTGGGTTGGATTTTCGACCCAAACCGTAAAGGTACTCGTACGTTTTCAGTTGGCCGAACTGAAGGATTCCTGATCCGAAAAGACCTGAAATCTTCACGGTAAGTCGGATACAACCGATGTTAAGAATCAATCTCTTGGCCAAGATACGTTGATGTTATATCTAATCACTTCAGAATATCAGGGACAGACGAATGAAATTCCTGGCTGATATCCCATCGTTTCTGCCCTCTAATTTCCATGAAGACTGATTGCTTCCAAAAATCCACTTTTAGTGTCCTCAAACTAGCTTAGGTTGAAATATAAAATAAGTGGAAAAATTGAAGAGAATGATGGATAGGGAAGAATTTGTGACGCATTAGCTTGACTATGAAGCAAACATATGCATTTCTCAAGCTCGTGCTGCTTGGACTACAGCATCAATTTACAAGCAAAACTAGCAGACCAAGAAAAGCTCGGTACCAAGCTGCTCTACGGTGGTTCGGCCATGAAATACGTTATCTAACAAATAACTGGTATATGCTCGCAACATCGGTCACTTCCCTCAAACAAATTTTACTAAAGCTTACGCGTAAAATGCCTCCCATATAACTTGTCCAGAAGAAGCAAGAAAGAAATATGGAGAATTACACTCCCCAATCAGAAAGACCAAGCCAGGAACCACCAGACAGATTTTTAGCTACACTTACAACATTGCGCCTATTAACAGCATCCGCAGACAGAAGAAATTTTAACAAACCTGCATATAAATACAAAAGGACAAACTACTTGTTTGACGGCCGCTCAACCATGCCACCTGTAACCTACTTTGCCTTCTCTCAAGCTTCTTCCTCTTCTATAGTCAATCTCTGCATCAGACACAGAAGAGCCTAATTCATATTTTCGACCATTCTTGGGTAAGTGAATCCTTGCAAATATGTCTTCATCATCAGTCAGAACATGGGTACCGGGTGTGCTTGATCCAGAGACATTGCATGAGTTACGATCTGCATAGTACAAGGAAGAAAGTAAGCACCTCCAGGAAAAGAGAGCAGGAGGAACACTACACAAACACTACTTTTCAGAAGGGTGCTGGTTCAGAAATATAGTATCTGCTTCCAAACAGGAGTAATCTAAAAGTATGGTATTGCACAAAGGACATTTCTGGCACATTCCATGTAAAGACCATCCTCAGATCCAGGCTCATTGTCCCCAATTATCTGGATGATACTTCTGATGGATGAATGTGTCCTTCAAACAAATATGCTTTGAGTGCAGACGTCCCAGCCTTTTAACTCATAGTTTCCCCAAATTTAAGCATATTAATATATCAATCTACAGAAATAGATCAAGCAAGTTTGATGGAAGCACCTTGGCCCTCTAGAGACTGACTCAAATCATAGTATCATGTGACTGCAAAGCAAAGTGCTGACAAAACTATAATCACCAAGATCAAATCCTATGAATATCTATAATGAAAATAATGGTTAATTATACAATATTTTGAGATTTCTTTCCCAATTCCATCATTTTCAGCAATATGAGGAGTAACACAATACCTACTAAACCAACTTAGGAAGCTCACCTTTCCAAGTATCATGCGAAGTTAGTAGATCACGTTGCACATCCTGGTCAGCTTTAACGCTTTTGAAGGGCAGAAAGTCTGTGCCGAGTTTCTCCACCTTTTGACCTTCACTATGCAGTCCAGCATGTGTAGATTCTTCAGTGGGTGGATTATTGGAGGGAAAAAGTGACATAGTAAATGAGTCGTCTGTAACATCAGCAATTTCCACATAATGGGTCGTAGTAATTATTTCATCTGCGCTGAACCCAAAGGAAGCTCTGTAGGCTTCGATTTCCTCTGCATCTTGTTTTGGGCTTCTGCTACTCTGCCAATTCTGATTCCCATTTCCAGCTGTAGTGTAGGCATCAGAATCCTTGGAAACACTCAACCTCCCACCAGTAGGGGGAAATGGTGGATTACGATCCAAATAGAATTCAGCAAATGTAGCTGGGCAGAAGAAATTCGTATCACTTCTAGAAGCACCAGTGGGGCTATGTCCAGATTCTCTTCCAGAACCACCCCGATCGCTTCGGGGTGACACTGATGAATCCCACTGTGAAGGAAATTCACGTTCTGGGAATGATGATGGTAAACGCTCACCACTGGGAGGACTTCCAGGGTAAAGCGCGTATGTGGCCTGGAGATCATGTGAAGCAACATAACTGGTCTTGTCAGGACATTTGATGTCTTTTACAGATGAAAAGTAAGCATAAGGAACATCAGGGGAAGAGGGAGTAGTCAAATGAGCCAACTCTGGTGGGGGAGTGAGAGGAGCAGTAGATGGCTCGGTTGTGAAAGTCGAGAAAACAGGAGGGGAAACCAGCTGTGTTTCACCAGCATATGGTCCTGTAGCGAACATTGCGGATGAAGGGCCACCCGGGGAGTTGGCAGACAACGACAGGAAACAGTTATTAGGTGACTGGGCTGTCGAAGGGAGAGCAGAAGTTGTAAAGGATGCTGGAGAAGAAGGCGGAGCTAAAAGAGATGGAGATATGGTAGTAGCATGGTTGGCCAAGCCAGCAGCCTGGGGTCCATTTGGCTGCGCTGCTGAGGCATTGCCCTCGGGAATACGAGACGCAGGAACTATACGCTTCCCACCTTTCTGAGAACCAAAACAAGAGAAAGCACCCCAACAGCCACCCCATCTTTTTCGCTGTCAATCCAAAATATTAGCATTTTAAGATTGAATTCAGCAGATGGAGCAAATTTAGAAACAAAATAGGATGAGATACTGGAAACAGATAAGCCATAATCTCAGTTTCCTTTTTCATTATCAAATTCAATATTGCATGGCAAGCGCTTTAACCATGGATGTGGCCATCCTTCAAGGTAAAAAGTTTGCAAGGCACACTCCATGGATGGCTAAAAGAAAATTAAGGCGCAGTGCTGAATTCAAACAAGATGAAATGAAAGCATAAATATTGTGAACGAGATAGAAGATAAGTCTAAAAAGCATTTCAGATCTAGCTGCACGATGTCTCACATTTGAAGTTCATCTAATTTTACTATTCTCCAAGACAACTGTTACCATGCACATGGATTAAATATGGATCTTGACCCAACCTAGATGGAACCAGATTTTAAGCTCCACCTTTAAAATAAGAGCATGGGGAAATGATTATGCTACCGAATTCAGATGGAGAAGTTCCCATTCTTGATCGAGAAATCTAACAAAATAAGTCAGAGGACAATGGCATGAACATGGTGAAGACGCTTTGTTGTGCACATAGCAGATGTACTTCGGGATCCCTGAAACGTCTATATCTTAAATTTTGGAACCAACCAGCCAAACAGACAAACACTCTTGGAATTCCCTCATTTTTATCCAGTACTTCAATCTGGTATGGCAAACTTACCGCAATTTGACTTAAGGTCACTAGCATCCAGCACCTACATCTCCAAGTGGAAAATCAATGGACTAGCACAAATATTGCATACCTATGACTAGATGACTTGTGCAAATTATGTGATTTTTGGGTCAAATTGAGCATTGTTAATGCTATCTATGCTGATACGAGACGAGATAAAATAATTGGGTAAAAGGACACCGGAATCAAAAGACATGGATGCAAAAGGATGAGCATATGGTGAAAGAACACAAGTAAGCTTGTAATGTTGACTCACTGCTTAATGCATCCTTCAGACACTCTAATTGAAGAACTACAAGTATCATTTGACCGAGCATATCCTGTCTTAGTCTATCCTTAAAAGAAGTAGACCGCCACTTTTCACTAAACAAATACATCATTCTCTAGTTACTTCACTCTGCACTGCACATGCTCAAAGATTGTTTGGTGGGCTTGACATTATACAGTAGACCACAGGTATAGCTAGGTTCTTAGTGGTCCACCCATGCAATGGCTCCTAGACACCATAGGGTGGGCCTACCTGAGAACCGAAAGCCATGTCCTATTTTCCTCCCCACCGTCCAAAATCACTCGGCAACGTGTCGCTAGGCTCAAAAAGACAACTGTCGGCTGTTAGATCAAGATCATCTCTACTCCTCAACCACGACAACGCAAGCAATGACTCGAAAGCGAAATGTAGACAAACACCGATCTCCCACCCTTATTTCCGCCGAATTTCTAGCACGAGCTCATCGATAACAAAAGACAGCCCCAGATGAGTACACCAAATTGAGAATCGGATTCAAGGTCGCGGTCACAATCAGTACCCCACGTGCTCGGCACGTGAACGACTCCATCGAGCCATCAGAGCTCGATCGGTTCCGATCCTTCCTATTTTTAGACGACATCCAACTCCATCACGAACTCAATCCCATCAGACATCAGATCCAAACCACAGTCTCCGAGACCAAAAAGGGACCGAAGATCAACCTACTCAAAAAGCGTACTCCCTCAGATCAGATCCGAAAACGAAAGCAACCGCGAATGCGACCGCGGAACAACCGCAGGCGAAATAAAAGAACAGCACAACCAACCGAACAATTCGGAGCTCATATCCACGACACGAGAGAGAAAAGGAGGGGCAGGCTCACTCACCGGCTCCGGCCGCTGCTGGAGAGGGAACCGATTCTGCTCCGATCCCATGCAACTCGCTCCGCTCGCTCAGCTGAGCTCGGCAAAACTCACTCGGTCCGAGCGAAAGGTCCTTTTTCTCGGAGGGGGAAAGCGACGGCGCGCGATTCGGGAGGCGGCTTTCGGTCATGGCGTCATCTCCGGCGAGCGTGACAGCCGCTGCTGCTGCTGCTGCCGCCGCGAGAAGCAGGCGATCGCCATTTTCGCTCAGTAGAGAGAGAAAGAAGAGAGAGAGAGAGAGAGAGGGTTTTAACGTAGAGATTTCGACGTCGGAGAGGGATATACCTGAGGGGAAGAAGGAGGAGGAGAAGAAGAAGCTGGCACAGTGAAGATTTTGCGTCTGAGGGGGAGGGGGGAGAGAGAGAGATATTATATAAAGGGGGGGAATTATTAAAATAAAGTGGCGTTTTCAGGTATTCAATGGGAATTTAAATAATGAATTAATGAAGAATAATAACAGTAAGAGAGAGAGACAGAGAGAGACAAAAGTGAGGAAAGGATTGAAGTGAGTGTGACTTGGGGAAAAGGAAAAGATAGAGATAGAGAGAGAAATGCTTTTCCTAGGCTTCCTTTTTTTCTTTTTCCCTTTAATTTTTTTATTGTTTTGTTTTTGTCTTTTGCCTTTTGCTTTTTTGGTGATTTTATGGAGATCGAGAAAAGTGTTGTGTGCGCTGAAATATAATATAATATCTCACATAAGAAATATTTTGAAAAGGTTTTATACCATAAAAAAAAAATCCAGATTAATATATCCGTATCTTATTTACTCAATTAATTTTCTGTGTTATAAAAACTCTTAAGGTGATTTTGCAACATATTTATTCGAAACTAGTATATTTGTGTTATATCTACATCAAATCGCGTTAAATTTGACATTTTCTAAGTAAATATGACTTGATATAAATATAGTGTAAATGTACTAATTTTAAGATTTTTTGCATGATGTAAAAATTATTTGAGATAATTGTGGCACGGTTGCACCCATTTATGGTAAATAAGGCATAAATGATCAATCTAGGAATTTTTATAATACAAAAATTAGTTTAAGCCAATATGACATGTATATACTGCTTTGGAATTTTTAGTAATATTAACACCTTTATTATTAATAATGCCTGATAAGCACAGGACAAATCTGCTGATATAATCCTCTCTTTTTTTTCTTCTTTTTTTCAGACAGCGGTGGGACCAGAACATGGGATCAGCCAGGGGGGCCTCTCAAGATCATGTGCAAAGCTAAAATCCTGAGTTCATCTCTACGTTATTTGAGGAGGTTTTTCATTCCACACAACAAAGCTCACATGTACATGTGCATCGCTACATGTGTAATGTACAAAATAAGGCATCCCAACAGTGTAATCTGTCCTCTCGAGTAGGGAAAAGCGGCACAAATATGTCAAAAAGAAAGACAGCCCACTCAGTAAAGCGGGATCCTTTTTCCATGTATAAACGGATAGAAAGCTCATTAGGAACAAAGAAAAGCAAAAAAAGAAAGAAAAAAAAGCCTAAAAAGAAGGGGATTCGTGCATTCCGAGTTCATGTTATCGCGTGTGCCGCCTCTCTCCCTGCTTCCTCAGCTTTCTTTTCTCCCCTTTTTTTGTCGAGGTGGGGGTGGGGAGATGCCCCGCGACAATCGCGAGCATGTGAGATGGATCGAGTGATCCGGAACTGATGCATCCGATGAGTCCCACGATGTGGTGCGCGTAGTTTATGACTAGGATCACTCGATCTATGGTGGGCGGGATGTGTAGATGAGACATATTGCAAAGTGAATTATTGGAGTGGGGGATGTATTGTCTACAATCTCTTTCATTGCTTTTAGGGGATCACAAGCCAGACGGGTCAAAGATGGGAAAAGGCAGAGAGAGGGAGGCGATAGGATATTCATGGAATCCTCTCCAGGAAAATTTGTGTGGGAGACAAATCCATCCAAGTGGGCAGAGACATGTGCATTCATGGCTCCAAGCACTTAGCATGCTCATGGAAGGGGGACACTCAGACATGATCAATTTTAGCCCCCGAAAAACACAACCAAAAAAAGAAAAGAAAAGGAATTTCCAAGAAAGATTTCAGTTGCTACAATGATATGACCAATATATCATATCTTGCCTGCTTTTTTCTATTCAGATAATATGAAACAATGAGTTCTTTATTAATCCTATAGTTATTAGTTCATAGTGTAGATCTGTCCAATTTTGGAATTCTATCCTAGTCTATGCAAACATGAACAAAATTCTTAGGAGAACTCGCGAGCTCCCGTAGGCGATTTCTTTCGTGTATGTACAATTAGCATCGTGGAAATCAAATCACTCCCTTTTAAGCATGCTTAAAAAGTATTTCGAGGCATTCGATAACAACATCCATAAGAAAGGAGGGCTTGCACAGTAAAAAAGATAAAAGGAAAACGACGGCTGGGCTTACGCCAATCATGTGAGGTTCTTCTTTTCCTTGCCGACTTTGGAGAGATAATATCAAAGACTTGGTAGTATTGCACATCACCAACAAAAGGCAAGTACTATTGTATAGCATGCGTTTGTGATGTTTGTTGGCTACATTCGTTCGACTTTCTCTGCAGATAAAAAGATCGCTTGATATTGAAAACATATGATGGTTATGCATAGTGACTTTGTCACGATGATTAGATTATGTTCTCCAGTTGGGTAAATGGCACAAATGGCTCATAAACTTTGACTCAATATATGATGTGGTCCATAAACTTTAAATTTGTTTAATGTAGTTCCTAGACTTTTGTCTAATATACGATGTGATTTATAAACATTTGATTTATTCAATGTGGTCCATGAACTTTTGATAAAGATTTAATTAAGTACTTGAGTTGTATAAAAATGTTCAATATTGTGATTTTATTAATTCAAGTCTATAGACTATATTGAACAAAGTAAAAATTCAGAAATATTATTGCATATTAGACTAAAATTCATAAACCACGTTAAATAAAAATTAGATTCAGAAATCACAATACACATTGCGTCAAAATTCATATAATTATTTGTGTCATTATACCCTTTCCAGTATTGTGCACCAAGAAATGGAATATGCTCCCAAGGAAGAGAAGAATGACCATATCACAATGCAGAGGAGGTACTCTCGTTCGTTTTAGAGAGTCACTTCCAACATTAGTGCTGCCTAACATAACCCGGTAATTTGTGGACAACATTTAACTCATTTCAAGCTTTTGAACTCATCAGAGCTATACAAATTTCGGTGAAGTCTTTACATCGTCACGACTTCTAGATATCAACAATACAACATAAGAACTACTGGGTCGAGGTAAATATAAGCTCGCGTACGCAAAACTACATCAACCCCCCTCATTTCCAATTCCTAATTTTCCTTTCGTTTCGGCAGTCTTTGGTCGAATCAACAGTTTAATTGATCATCATTTTGAGGCATTCTCTGGCATTAAAAAGGCAAGCAACTCGCAAAATCTGAAAGTACTCACAAACCGAAGGTCCGATACATGCAAACGAATCAAGCACGAACCACGCTATTGCAGCTTGGGGCACTGCGGTACAGCATTGAGAATCCGCCGTCGACATCGTCCCGGCAAACCAAAACAAGTTCTGGTTTTTTGAGTCTCATAGGCGTGACAAACTAAGCACAGATGAAAACTTGAGAATGAACAAACCATAGGCATGACGTCAGCACAATGCTTGTGACAATTACAAAATCGTGAAGCATCTTCTAGAAGCCATACTTGGTCAGCTAAAGCCAGCACAATGCTTGTGACAATTACAAAATTGTGAAGCATCTTCTAGAAGCCATACTTGGTCAGCTAAAGCTAGATTGACCTAAGGAAGGAGAAGAAAAACAAAAGTCCGCGGACGAACCTCGTGGAAGCTAAGAATTGGAGACACTATTTGGTCTATTGGTACAACATGCATGCTCGAAGCACCTAAATAACCATAGGAATAGGATCACATGCATCTCCCCTTGGGACCTACTTGACCTGAGGACTAGTATGCATTAAATAACCCAACCATAGAATTTGGAGTTGACCCACACCGATCCTTGGAAGTCAATACTATAGACTAAACCAAAGAAAGTTGCTCCCTTTAGTAGATGAGGCCACTACACTGAATTTCTGGTGTCAAATGTCATCCCTAATCATCGACTAAATTCTCCCAATTCTCAACTGGCACCCGAGTCTCGTCCTATTAATTTTGTGATTTGGAGACCCGAGTAGTTGAAATTCTAATTTGAAGGGCTAGGAGGGCGGAAGATCAAAACCTATTGGACTTTTCTCATCTAGCATTCCACAATTGATTCGAGGTAACACATGCAAGTGTACGTACAAAAAGATGTCCAACAGAAGGTAAGTAGATACCAGAACAGAATGTACGTCCTCAGAGGTTTGAAACACACGAAATTTGTAATTTGGGTTGGGACGGTTCCGTTAAACTATCGTGCACATGCAATGACTAGTTTGTATGCTAATGAATGATAATGTGGTCATGAGAGAGACTTGATGAATGAATGAAAATCATGGTGTGTAGGCCCATGAACGGAAAAAATCTAAGGTCACTCTCTCTCCCTTCTATCTCATTTTTATCTTCTTTTTTCGCCATAAGCTGTAATTATCTAGGGGAAACCGTGTGACAAATTCAAAATTTCCTATGGCCATTTAAGTATAATTTATATCATATTGGCAGGGCACTACCAAAATGTAAATCCTATAACACACCCTCCTCCTTTGTCCGGGCTTGGGACCGGCTGTGTAACATCGAACAACACAGGCGGAGTTACTCAAACTGAAAGCACAGCAACAAAAAAACCTACCTGCTCGGCCGAAAATCATGAACTTGACCCTTTTTTAGACATCCTAAATCATTGTTCCTCGCTCATACACCCATGCTACGATCTTTCTCTAGATAACTTACACATCTAGAGCACCCAACTAATCCTCACAAGTCGCTGCAGTTTCCCACGCCTCATAAGCGGATAATTATCAAGATAGTAAGCCCCCCTCAAGGCAGCCCCAAAGGAAAAATCTCGTGGGATGGATGTATTAAACAACGACCCCAGCACAACCAGTAAGCAAAATCCTCACCATTTCACAAAGGTAGAAAGAGACCATATCACACATTATCTTTAGGAAATTTAAGACTTGTACTGGATACAAGCGACCAAGCTATGTCAACTAAGCTTTGAGTCCCTAGAAACCCATCAGACTACCTTCAAATGGCTCATCAAATTCTCAAGTACGGACAGGAAGCAAGTCTGCACGAGAAAAGGAAGAACGACAACTCCTAAACCAAGACAACAAGACCAATCCTAGGGATTTTTTTATTTTATTTTATGTCACAACTTGTTTTTTAAGCCCCAGTATGTTTCTGTTTTGAAAATTGGAAATTTATAGTTGAAATCGCTCCCAAACCCAAGGTTCCAATATGAAGAAAACAGTCCAGGAGTAAACAATATCTTCTCAATAAAGTCTTTCCAGGGAACAGTAGTGAACATCTTTTCTTGTATTAGTGGCCAGGGAGCGAAGCAAAGAATGGAACTTGAGTCCAATTGATGATAGAAGGTCAGCACTAGACGCCACACGAATGGATCTTACAAGCATCTCTTGATCGATTGTGGTCGATCAACATTATTATCTAAATGCATTCTACTGATTCAAGCCAGTCAAATATCAAGAGCTTTGGATCCAAAGACCACTAGTTCACACAAAGCAATGCCATCGGCTCGGTCCATTGCACCACTTGTCAATCGAGTATAATGCCAAATATTTGTTCCTCTGGATACAAATTCACCTCCAGCTTAGGAAAGCAGTTGCCGGGAAAATTACAGTGACTCTGGCAGATAGGATACTGCCAAAAGCTACAAACCCACTGAACCCCATTAACTTACACCTGGACATCCATAGTAAAAGATGACCTCTTCCATTAAATTTTTCAGGAGGGGAGAATTTCATTTTGATTTTTAGAACGTACTCTCCCTTCTCCCGTGCTCAAGCAATTTGATGAAAACCCATTTGCATTTATCTTCAATGGTTTGATAGCGAAAGAAGAGTGGGATTTCGGGATTTTGACCATACGTGCCTTTACCCTTTCCCTTATGCGACTTCCATGGAGTCCCATGGATAGTGCCAATTTAGCCTATCATCATGCCGACAGCACCATTACTAAGTTTTATCCCTGAGAATGGAGTCAGTCCGTTCAAGTATTTTTCTCTTATAAAACGAACCCAAAGTCTCTGATGTTGCGCCATCTGGACCGTCTCCGTGCCACTAAGCAACATCGTACATTTGTTTCCGCCTCCTTCCTTATTTCCTCTCCAAGGCTCTGAACCGAGAGGCTGAGTTAGATCAATCACACAACCTTTTCCTTTCACGATTTTTTTTTTTATGGGGAACTATGTTTTACCATTAAGACAACCCAACAGAGCATGGCACTGAAAGGAAACACACCTGCGTTTATGTCAAAGGATGTGGATGCGGAGGTGGAGGTGGAGGTGGAGCAGACAGTATACATACCCAGAAGACATCAATAGAACTCTGACCTCTGGCACTTAATCCTAAATGGACTTACACCTGCAGCCATACAAAATTAAAAATAAAGAAGGAAGATAATTAACAACTCACAAAACATTTAGTTTGAATTAAACATCACAAGTCCAAAGTGAAACATGATTAGAGGAAGGAAAATAAACATCACCCTGACCCGCAGAGCCATGGCTTGAAAACCTTCTACTACTAATAATACTATTAAGCTTGACTTAAACGCACAAATCTCACAGAAACACTAACATAAGCTACCAGATATCTAAAATTTGGTCGCCAAAATCAAACATATTCTCAACTGAACTCGCACAAGTATCTTAGCCAGAAGGCATGACAAGTGGAAAAGTTGGTCTATGTTCACCTAATCATTAACACTACCACGGCCATGACCCTAACATGTTGGTTTCAGTTTGCCTGAAATTTTCATCTGTCAAACTGACCAGCCATCCCTCTCAAATCAAAGCCTCCTGATATGTGCCCATGTATATGTATGTAGCATGTCCTTCGAGGATTCATGGAAGTAACAACCAACCAAAAAGTAACTAATCACAACAGATTCAGTAGTTTCTTCCCCACATTGCATTATTACGACACCGTTAGAAAATTCATGATTGACAAGAGTGGATCCATCTCTCCGAATTGCAAGTAAATGCAATAATATAACTGATTGCATCTCTTCGATACACCACTGATCAATAATGATTCAGAAACTAATAGCATCACGCAATGTTGTCATTTATTGTCACACAGAAGATCAAAGAGGAGCACTATAATTGCTTCAAGTTAGAAGTTACCAGTGTATTTCAATCATTCCTCACATTCACCTTTCTTATAGCAATAAATAAAAGCGTGTTCGTACAAAAAAATAGAGATCCATCTATATGAGTATATACCAATTTACAGTGTCTACAAGGTGAAACTCATCTGCCGCACAAAAATATCTACAAGGACAGATATGAATTAGATAATTATTTTCAAATCTAAGCAAGAATGTCACTGTAAGAAGAATCACCATGATCACGTCATTCGCCCTTCATCAGCAATTGCGTCTGTGACCTGGGTCAAAAGCTTGGATCAGTAACGCCATAGAAAAATACAAAGATACACCGATTAATACTTTCAGGATATAAAATGCAGGTTTATTTTATTTTACAATAAAAATGATAGTCGAGTCCCCTTAAAAACAAGCATAGTACATGAGATAATCTTAAAAAATTGTTTGATCACATACTGCGAGGTGGCTGCTACTTTATACACAGATCCTTTTGACCATCTCCATTAAAGCTTCAATAGCTTAGAAATGAATATTTTTAGTGAAATCCCCAATTCTATTTTTTCAGGATAAGCTCAGCCGTTTCTTTTCATTGGCCTAAGTTCCCTAAGCTTAGAAAATATATAAAAGAACAGTAACAAATAGAAACATCATGGCTCCCCCAACCCAATGCAGAAATGTTATTTAAAAAATGGATAATTGCAACATAACGAAACGGATATGAAAGATCACGAAACACAAGAGTAAAAACGAAGAATATTTTTCCAACCAATGAAGCATCCCCTAATAGAACAATACAAGATGTTAAGGATCATGAAACACAAGCCAGAGAAAAGACAGAAGCATGAAAAAGATGGCATCCACACACCTTTGGTATAAATCAATATCTGACTGTACAATATGAAGAAAGCAAGCCATGTCCATGTGTACTTGAAAGGGAGCCGATGGGACAGACCTGACACAATTCTGGACCAGGTAAGGCAATTAAAATGCTTGTTGCATATGAACAACATCATCAAGAAAATATGTGAGACATACCACAGAGAGCAACTCCGAACGGATCTCAATTTAATGATCCACGACACCTGGACAGAGGAGATAAAGTCACAAAGTCTAACACCACCATAGTAGTTCCAAAGTTCAGGACTCTAGGGAGCATGAGCTTTCTAATTCATATCTCTGCTGCGTTTCAACTAAAGAATTGATTATACGCATGTGAGTTCACTAAAACAGCAGCCCCGCGAGTCCTCTAAAGCTAAAGCCAACAAATAAATGAAATCAACAAATTCTAAGAGAGAAGTACCGTGCTTAAAGAAAAACAAAGTTATTAGCAAAAGAAAGACATGTAGAACTAAGAAGTGTTACCTTCTAGAACCACAGTTGCAGGGGATCTTTTTCTCTTCCAAAGGAAACTTGTAATTGTAAGTAAGTTCTTCACCGGCAGCTATATGCCGCTTTGCATATATAAAAATCCTCTTCTGACCATCTACACTAATGATTTTGGTGTAGCAATTAGGCTGAAAAATAAATTTATCAGTCTTGGAACCCATTCGTGCATATAATACTTAACTAACACAAATAAATGAAGATACCTCGCAAGAATGATTTATGAATCTGGCAATCCCACCACGCTTTGTAGCATCAACCTGCAGTTGATGAAACAGCATTAACCTACCTCCTTCCACAGAGAAGGGAACATATCGCAGATTCTAAAATTGCAAATTTTGGCTCTGGAAGAAGTCATCCATCAAACCAACACACTGATGGAAAGATGGAGGAACATAAATAGAATAGCATAATCTGAAATATACCTGACCTATATTACAAACTAAATAATTCCAAAAAAAAAAAAACATGCATAGAATGAAGATCAGATGGGCTGGAAAGGTGAAAAGTTGTTTTCTATTAGAAACTAAAATGTAGACAACAGCCTCAGCAGCAAAAATAGAAGATAAAAAAAGAACGAAATATCATATTTAGCTATCTTAAGATCAGATAATTTGGCCTCACTGACCACATAACCATCATCCAGCCTGAAAAGATAGCTGCTGCCAATGCCCATCTTCTCATAATGCCGTTCACGTATATCAGATACCTATGAGATACAAAAGCATGATGTAAGATACGGATGCAACTGCCCAGCCGGGGGGAGTTCACATAAAAATTAGCAACCAACAATTTAATAAGAAAAAAGGTGATTATACTGCAACAGATACCAAGAACGGTCTTAAAAATTACCTGAGGACGAATTAATTCACCAACATATTCAATAACAAAATCCTCTGCCTCGATTGGTTCCTGGGCAATAAGACCCCAGTCATGTATCCTGCTTCGTTGAAAACTCAGACGTTTCTTTCTTGCCTGAAAAATACCAGCATGCACATAGTAAATAATAAAGAACATAATATGATACAGCAAGTGATAATTCTCTCTTTGCACCTTTAGTTGAGAGGCTTTAAGAAGATCAGCACCCTCCGCAGCAGCAAGAAGATTCCGCATCTTCACCCTGTTTGTTCTTGCAGAAATACCCTTACCATTTGACCACTGAAATGTGTTAATTTGGGAGCCTGTTTTCTTTGATTGAATATGTTGAACTCCCCTGCTTCGAGCTTTTTCAGTAGGGCTTGCTTTCATTGACCATTTATGCCATTCCCACCCATTAATTGAAGATCGTGCACATCCATCAGAAATAGGGCAAGGCTTACATGTCTTGGACTTACTGGACTTGGACTTCTGCGACCCATCCTGTCTCCGCTGAGCTTTCTTTGAGACACCATTTGGCACCAAGACCTCTTCAGGATGGGGCAAGCAATGATCAATCACCTGCTTCTTTTTAATTTTTGATGATACCTTTACCACTAATTCAGGAAGAAATTATCAATGTGAGGGCAGAAAACAAATGTGGAAGAAGAAAAGGACAGTTGCTATAAAGATACCAACATTTCTGCACGTTCTTTGAATAATTTGCCGAGGCCACTCTTTTGGTCCTCAACCCATTGATGTTCTTGTCTGCTCTATCTTCAAGTTCCTGCGGCTGATTTACAACTTCTGTTTTCTTAGGTTTTATAGCACACTCCGAAGCCTCGCCCTCTACATAACAAAAACATAAAGGACATATTAAAGAGTGATCATGAGATAATTTACATATCATATGTATACGTAAGCATGCTTTTGTATAAATATATTAACACATTAAGAGCTGAAACCTTTAAAGGTCACAGAAGCCTTGACTTTTTTAAATCTCGAAGTCTTCTCTGGTGTGCTCTTACTTGGCAAGCCTCTCTTCAAAGTGGCTTGAAACGACCTTGAACAAGCAGATGATTCAGTCTGCCCTTTAGTAAGCCTTCTCTTCTTGGGAACCACAGCTGTAGTTTTAACATGCGCAGTATCCTTGGAGAACTCCTCTTCCCTCAACTTTTCTGCTTGTAGATTCATTGAACCAGCACCAGAAATGGTAACAGATTGAGAAGATAAACTGACTCTTTTCCTTACTTGATTCTTTTTCCGGAAATATGTATATTGGCCGTGCTGTAAAGACTTTGAACCATCTTCTGATTTGACTACAGCAGATTCATCTTTAGCACGTTCCCTATGTACATTAGAAGATTTGTTCTGCAAAAGATTCGAGCAACATACGTGAAGAGAAAGAATTTCAAACCCTCACCCCTCTCAAGAAGGATAGTAGAAAACCTTAATATATGTTCATGAAAGAATTTTAAGCAATCGCCACCCTTAATATATGTTCATGAAAGAATTTTAAGCAATCGCCACCAAAACATGAAAGAGAAATTTAGCAAATCAGTCAAACAATTTAAGATATGACACCTGATACATTCGTATTTACCTTATCAAATCTACGGTTTTTTGAATCATGCCAGGATATAACAAATTGCTGAAGAGAACCACGGAATAACAATTTCCATTCACCCAGCACCTCATCATACAACTTCTGCCTGCACATTGCCATGGAAGTATATTCTGCCCTCGGAGGCATACACTCCTTGGACTGTACAGGCTGGAATTTACGTAAACCAGATGGAAAGGAACTTTTAATACTGCCATCAAGTCCCGGGGGTGGAGGCTCATCTGTTTCTTGGCCAACAATCACATTACCCAATCCTGTGCACAGTTCTGTGAAAATACAACCCAAGATGCGAGAAACATTGTCCATTGAGGTTTCAGGAAAGCTTGTAACTGCTTCCACCGGAGTTTGAGAACTTTCAGCAGTCATCAACACATTATCAGACCTTGAATCAGTAGGCAAGTCGGATGAACTGGATTCATGATGCAACTGAGATAAAGTCTCAAAATTTTCCTGCAATGAAGTCAATCTAGAATCAGTTGCAGAAGATAAGATCAAGAAAAATCACAAATTGGCTAAGTTTTAACAAGCTTTGCACCAACAATGCAACACACACAACTTGATAAAAGAGAGGAACTTGACTCTGAAGACGGCCTAATGATTATACCAACCTCATAAAATGGGTCATTTTCTGACAACCTAACTAGTTTGCTGACCTCCTCCTCTATAAAATATCTGGCATATTCAACCAAAGAATTCTTTGCATCCACATGCAGTTCTCTCTCAACCCTTTCTCGGATGCAATTGATTGTTTCAACAGAGCTCCTATGTTCAGATGAACTCTCTCCTCGTAAAGCAGAAAGTACAAGAAAAGCCCGTCCATCTGTGTCTATATTCACAGACTCAAAACCAGGAGGGCAATCAGCATCTCGTTCCATAGCTGGCGATTCAGAAAGGGACTGCTGAAAAAAAACAAAACAAGAATTTAACACAAGAACAATGATAAGACTAATTAAACCCTAAGAAAGATTCTGGCGGAAGTACATTTACAGTCATAAGTTCCTCGCCCTCGCTGCTGGGGAAGGTTAACCTTGGTTGACCGAACCAGAGCTTTTGCCTCCTCCAAGCAGTGGCATAATCTGCTATGGTATCATAAAAGATACCATTCCAGGCCACTTCCATGCAATACTTGAAAAGCATTCCACATACAACTGAGCATGAAGCATTAAAATTCTCAATGCCTCCAACAGATTTGTATACCCTAGGAGAATGTGCAGGAACTTCAGCAATGCAACTTCGATCAGATATAATGCCAAAGGCATGTAACTCACAATCACGAGCAGGAGATTGTGCAGGATCTTCAGTGCATTTCCGATGAGAAATATTTCCAGAGACTCCTAGCCCACAAACGGGTTCCATGGAGCATATGCTCTGATTAACAATTTCAGGCTGCCAATAGAATGAATAAAATATCAGAATACGGTTTGGTGAAAAACATTGAACATAATTCATTATTTGTATGCTTTACCTCTTCAACGTCAAGGAGGTGAGTCCCTTTGGCTTGATTTGAAGACTCAAGCTTAAGATTTCTTTGCATTTTCTTCATATTTGCAGTGTCAGCAATAATATTACTGATGATCTCATCCAGCAGCACTCTTCGAACAGATTTCATGACACCGCCATGCAATTGCAAAGAAAATGCTCCGGAAATATCTGATGTGAAGCTTAGAGCAGAGTTACTCTCGTCAACTTGAGCATTAGATGAGTTATCACCACCGTGTCCCTCTGCTTTCCATGCATCAATGATGGATAGCAAAGAGCATTTAAACTTATTGTTGATATGATATACCTGGCATGAAAAGCAAAAAGGCTACTTTGAATGACAACATGACATGAAAATTAAATTAAGATACTGCAAAGAGAGGGGGAAGAATTGAGAAATCATGAAAGCACGCTCCAAAATCAGAATGCACCCAGAATAAACAAAGAATTTTGATCCCCATGTGCTGATTCTAGTGAGAATGTTAATCACAAAATCAAAATACAGACAACATACTTCAATCTCTGCTCACACACTAAACAGCTGAGCATCGTTGATGCCTGGACCTGTTAAATGATATAATTTAGTATGTGCATGAGGGACAGCATGAACTGCCAAAAGCCCACAGTAAGTGGTTTCTCCTATGAAGGGGGAAATTTGTGCCTGACTCAACAGTTAAAGAAAAAAAAGTGCTCCAAGAACACTTTGTGCATGCATCTACTGAAATTGTCACTAACTAGAGAAATCCCCCAGAAATTGAAATATGCAATTCTTCCCTTTCTCCATCCATGCGTGTGATACCAGCAATAGGCTAGCAACAACAAACATATTTCAAACTTATATGCTCAGACCTCTCTATCCAGAGTATCATATCACATGGACATTATTTAAGCACTTAATTAATGATCCAAAGCCGCTTGGATCCCCAAAAAAAAAATTAATTGCATCTACAGGCTCATTAGTTTTCCCAAACATTCCACCAAAATCGCCCCATGTGATTTGCTTTTTTTTTTTTTTTTTTTTTTTTTTTTTTGGGGGGAGGGAGGAAGATGGGGATCTGGTAGATGGCTGTTTTCTTTCCACATTTCATCAGATGCATCAATCACCATTTTTCATATTTTTCTATAGCACTGTCCAGGCCCAAATTACAAGAATATTACCAAGCCCACCCAGAATTTCATTCATTCCATGCTTATGTGTCCTGCTTTGAAGCCAACTGTGCCTATCAATCGGGGAACCAGATCCAGGCATATAAAATGTTATGCAAGAAAACTATAATACGTGCGGGAAGTAGATCACAACAGACAGCGACTTGTTCATGGCAATGCATCAAACATGCTTCAGCAATACACAACTCATCATGACAATCCTAATGGTCTTCCTGAGATTAGATTCATGACATGAAACCATTTGATAAATTTCAGAGGAATGGTTTACCATTGAAGAACCCTGCAGGTATCCATGAAAATACCAAGCATATAATTCTGAGAGACGGTGTGGCCCATGCTTCCTCCCTCCATCATCTTCCAACAACCAACAAGGAGCCTCCCTATCCTAGAAAGGAAAAAGCAAGCACATCTCAAAACCATAGCAAATTATTTGTCTGCATGAAAGTCAAGTGCCCTAAAAAATTCACATCAACATGACTTTTGTCTAGAGAAACACAGGCAAAGAATAAAGAAAAAGGATAGGATGAAAGGAAATCAATACCATCTCCAAGAACGATGCAGCTGGAGTAGCTATTCCGGAATTTGCTACCACCTGGCTAGAAGAACTACCATGGCCAATAGAAATTTGGGATTGAACCTGAAAACTTAAGTTACCATAACCAGAAAAACCTTCTTGTTCATGTATAAGGGAACCTTTGGTTGAAGAGGTTACCGAATTTGGCAACATAGTTGTGCAAGGATTAGTGGATAAGTAAACAAATCCAGTAGCAATGTGGACAGGAAACTGCTTGAAATATTTCAAGGGTACAGGGCTTATCAATGATCCATTCAACACCGGGTACACAGGTAGTTCTTCGGGTAAGAAACCAGTAGATAAACCCTCAAACAACTGCTGTTGGATATAAGGACCACACATCTGCCCCTGTTCGTTCATGTACATCCACCCACTAACAAAAGCATTTTGCGCATGCACCACGTGACTCTTATTCGTGTACGATGCAACCCCAGTGTTACACGAAGCAAGGGTCTCATCACTCTTGCTATTTGACTGTAAGGTGGACTCTGTCGCAGAGTTTGCGCCAATTTCTTCCTCCATGTCGCAGCAAGATGACGTACCATGAATGCCGCTCGAGCACCTAACGCGTCAAAAAAACACACCATAAGAGCCACGCCAAGCAAATAAAACAATAAGCACGTTAACGGAAAGCGAAGAAACCAAGTACCCGCGAAACGAGTGGCGCCCCTCCGTCGCGTGCTCGCCCGGAGAAACGGGACCGCCATAACCGCCCATACACACGTGCGAATCCACATATCCACGCTCAGAATTCAATACCCTCAGCCGCTTCCTATGAGGGAGAGAGAAGCCGCCGGACTCGCCGTCCGACAGCGCGCGCAAGGAAACCATAGGCCCGACGACCCGACCCGACCCGAGACCAACCTGAAACGAACCGAGCCGCATCAACCACGATTGCCCGAAACCGAATCGACCCAATAATCAACTGTTCAACAAAACACGGCGGGGCATCGCCGTTCATCGCACGTAACGCACGCTCCCATACAAAGAAACGAAAACCACCCACGACCACGAGCGGACGCGAGGATCGGGGACACGCATTGCACCCCCCCGGGGGAACCAGAATTGACCGGCTCCTTCCTACAATCGAAACGGCTCCGGCAGCAAGGAGCTTCCTTTTTTGGGATCCCGATCCGATTAGGAAACGACAATCGAGAATTTGCGGAGGTGGAATTCCGGAGAGCCTTACCTGGTTCCCGCAGGTTGGTGTTCCTAGGGCAACGACCGCGGATGCCTTTCTTCGTCTCGGTCGCTGTCTCTCGAACTCTCTCTCTCTCTCTCGCGGAAGAAGCCCGGAACGTGAGGAGTGCGAGGGACGGCTGCTCGTGCTTTGTTTATATAGAAAGGAGCTTTTTTATGCCAAAAAAACAAAAACAAAAAATCTGTACTAATATGATTTCTAGTCCCCCCTTATTTCCATGAATATCGCGATTTAGCCACGAGATTTTTTATTATTATTATTTTCGCATGGGCCCGGGCGTGTTGGAGACGTCTTCTCTTAGGTACTAAGTATCTTCATATGGGCATGAGCAGATTTGTCGAATGGCTGGGTTGGATAGAAGATGATCATATTCCAATTGACTCGATTTGTACTCAACATATACCCAACCCCGATCTATGTTGTTAAAATACGTGGTTCTAAGGGAGTAACCGCTTGTAGATAAAATTATGGCATCTTGAGAGCACAAACATGAGATTTACAAAGATGAGAGAACATGGTTACAACTGTAGGAGATCTACTCGAAGAAGGCTATGTCACAGCCATTATAAAATACCATCATTTGTTTTATGGAAACTGAGTGTATAATAATTACGTTGGAATCTAATTGATGATAAATTTTGAGAATATAAAGATGCTACACTGGAATTTAATAATTGAAGCAAATATGAAACTTTAGCTAAAAACTCATTCAAATTTAATCAACGATGTGAATTGACACAAGAAAGTTAATATAATTGAAAAATAGTATATTTGTTTGTTTTATTAAGGTGGTTGTATTTTTCAAGTTCATTAAATTTTGGCATAGTTTGTATTTGTGCAGTTCTATTTAAAGTAGGGTAATCATTATTTTTTGCCTATGATATTTCGTGTCCGAAAAAACTGAAAAATGACTTTTGGTCAAGACTATTTTGTCGGGGGATCCAATTCTTGCGCAACAGTAATATTCTGATTCTTTTCTTTTTTTTAACGAAAGCAATCGATAAAGCAATAACTTCCCCTAATGCTTTCCCAAAATTGTCCAAATCTGGAGTGAGAAAGTTTCTTAGGCCGATTGCGCCCGAGTCTAGCAAGATTGAATATGGAGTAAAGAAAAAAGAATTAATGTCAAAGGTAGTCAGGCTCGTAAAATGGAAATGAACGCTGTCCTGGGTTGCTCTATATTCGGAGAAATTATTCCATCGATCCCGCGCGCATGCATGCACAACCTTTAGATCGAGTGGATTTCGTGGTGGATGACTTGCCCAATGGCTCGCAAGGATCTAGCGCATACGTCGACTCGAGTCCTATTAAAGATTTCGAATATTCAGGCCTCTTTCACGTCATCCTCTTCCAAAGCGAGGCTGCCAAGAGCTCATAAATTCACCAGCCCCGGCTTGCTGGATTATCATTGCAACCACCGGCAAGAGATTATGAGCACAAGACTTGCAACGGAGCTGTTCATGAAGCTCATTTCCACCCAAAGAAAACAAAGATTCCGCACGTCTTGTTCTCATTCAAGTGGCTTTTTAGTGCCTCGCAACTTCACCTGCTGTCGAATTTAATGGAACTTACGGAAGAGAAAGGACTGAATCCCAATTTCCTAGAGAAGAAGAGGATTAACATCCTGTTTTGTTGGAGAACTTTTGAGGAAAGTTTGCGTTTGGTGTGTCCTGGATTTGCAATGCTTGCAGAAGAAAAAGTAGGACTGAATCCCAATTTCCTAGAGGAGAAGAAGATTAACATTCTCTTTTGCTGGAGAATTTTGAGGAAAGTTGAGTTTGGTGTGTCCTAGATTTGCAATGCTTGTTCTTACAGAAAAAAGTAGGACTGAATCCCAATTTCCTAGAGAAGAAGAAATTAACATTCTTTTTTGCTGACGATATTTGAGGAAAGTTGAGTTTGGTTTGTCCTGGATTCGCACTGCTTGTTCTTGCAGAGGCTGCCAATGGCAAGATTAAGCGGATACAAAGTGTAAGCCTTCTCACTTATAATTGAATCGAAGTGCTTCCAAATTCATCACAAAGAAGTAGATGCCTTGGTCACTCAGGCCGTCATACATTCAAATTCAAAGCCTTCAATCTGGACACCCTTTGGGATCAATAAATTGATTCGTCACATTACATAGAAAAATAGCGGGAACGATTCGAGTCCAGAAGATAGCATGAGCCAGACTCAGGGATCGAATGTAGTTTACATGTTTATGTTTTAGATTTAAGCCGCCGGGGCAGAGGGCGTGCTCAAAGACCTTGCAGATCTTTGACCACAATGCTAATGGTGGGACGGAGACCGGGTTCACGTTGCACACATAGGGCAGCTACAGAAGGAATCTGTTACAACACAAATCGATCAAGAAAGCTCGTCACAAACTGTGAGAAAACACAGTTAATCCGTGTGTAGAGCTCTCGTTACAGACTCCATCCTTTTGCGAGTGCAATGACCATGCATTTGTTTGAATTGTATCATGTCTAACCAAGATCAGAAGGTCAAGCGAAAAGGATGTCTTATAGATCAAAGTCATGCTCATTACCTTTGCTACTGCCTTTGGAGGATATTCTCCATTTAGCCTCGGATCCACGCACTGGTCCACCTCCTTTTCACCGAGCTTGGGCAATGCCTGATTGAATCAAAGGTTTTGCGCCGGAATCAGGACAGTGAGATGGGAAAATATTCTTCGAAGGTGAAGGCCTTACCCATTCAAGAAGGCTTCGCTGCCTAGGCGGCATTGTATGATCGACAAGTTTACGTCCAGTCAAGAGTTCTAGGAGAACAATGCCGAAGCTGTACACATTACTGTTCGAGTTCAGACATCCCGTCATCACGCATCTGCCACATAAAAAGAGTTACAGCGGTTAGGCTGCTGTTGGAGGTGCACTTTCAGGAATGCCTGTAATAGTTTCACTTAGCCACAATGTGCATCTTGGCTTAGTTTTTAAGGCCTAGATAAATCACCGATTAAGAGTTCAAGTTCGGTTTTCTTTTCTGATTGGAAATCAGATTTGCAGATAAAAGGACCGAAGCCCAAGTTTGATCAGAAAAAAGAGTAATGATATGAGGAAGAGCTTACTCCGGAGCTTGATAACCAATGCTCCCTAGTACACTGGTGGAATGAACACTCGCGACCAGGAGAGGGGCTTTACTCGAAAAATCAATGTCTGTAATTTTAGCAACATAATGATCGAAAAGAAGAAAGTTTCTGGACTTAATATAACAATGAGCTATACAAGGCTGCGCAATCTCGTGCAAATATTCAAGTCCTCTCGCCACTCCAACGGCAATTTTAACTCTCTGCACCCAAGACAGGACCAGACCTTGCTGCGCACCCGTCCCATCCCCCTGCCCTGGAAATTTTACAACAGACTCAAGTCAAAAAAAAGAAAGCAACATAACAATAAACGAAAACACGACAATGATGATTCTCATCGTGAAGAATGTGGTGAAGCGATCCGTGAGGAGTGTACTCATATTGAAGAACTCGGAGAGGGCTGTCAACACAGTAACCGAGAAGCTCAACAAAATTCTCATGCTTCACTGTCGAAACCATGGCAACCTGCGTAGAAGTGCATGACCTCAGAACGAATTATAACAGAAAGCTGCGAAACCGAGCGTAAGTCATGTTGCAATACTATGTATCAGCAAAAACCTGAACCGAAAACTCAAGTTCTGGTAGCTCAGTGGAATCTAACTTCTTCAGTGCCGCTGGTTTTCCATTTCTAAGAATCCATGTGGTCCCTCCCTGGTGAATGATTTATTGCCTGCAGTTCATCCACAGTAAGAGCCGGGGCATCAATTGTATGGTTACTTGCACTTCCATCATCTATCGGCGGAGCCTCTTTGAGATAATATCCCCTACAGCTGCCTACACAGTAAAATCACATTAGTATAGTAGGAAAGGGTTCGCTGCCTCATGTTCATATTCGATCTGAGAAAACCGAGACCCGAATGTGATTTTCTGTACTCAATCTCTCTGTACTCCCGACAGAGGGCACAACACGGGCAACAGATATGAGTTACCGCCTTGCCGCAGACATCTTTTTCTAGATCGTATTTCCTCGTTATTCTCCATTGAGAGCGCAAGCAAGGCATCATCAGAATGTAACCGAAACAGCACACCACGCATCCCGCACCCACCAATACATTATCAAGTCAGCCACGGACAACGACCTAAAACAAACTAATAACGTTCACTAATAATTAAACTCATTTAGAAGATTACTTTTTCTTCACATGTTCATATTACTCTCCAGTAATCTTTTCTAGGGAAAAGTACCAAAAACGTCCTAAACCTATTGCATTGGTACCAATTCAGTCCTAAATCTTTTATTATTGGTACCAATTCAGTCCATCCGGCTAATTTTGGCCGGCTGACACTGACGTGGACGTCAGCTGGTGGCCGGATGCTGACATGACAATGTTTATGATTTTTTAATTATTTTTTCAAATTTTTATTAATTTTTTTCTTTTTCCTTTTTTTTTTTTTCTGTCTTCTTCCTTGCGTTGGCCGGCGAGCCTCCGGTGAAGCTTGCCCTCACGGCCCTGGGCGAGGCCGAGCGGCCCTCGCCAACCGCTGGGGAGGGCCGCTGGGCAAGGCCAGCCTCGCCCACGACCCTGGGTGAGGCCAAGCAAGGGCCGCGACCCTCGCCGGTGGCTAGCGAGGGCTGCGGGCGAGGCTGGCCTCGCCCAAATCCGGGCGAAGCCTCCTCACCAGTGGCCCTGGGAGAGGCCAAGCGAGGGCCACGACCCTCACCAGCGGCAGGCGAGGGCTTCACGGCCCTTGCCCAGATCCGAGCGAAGCCTCCTCATCGGCGGCCTTGGGAGAGGCCGGGCGAGGGCCATGACCCTCACCAGCGACAAGTGAGGGCTTCGCAGCCCTCGCCCAGTGGCCGGCGAGCCTCACCGAAGGCTTGCCAACCACCGCTAGGAAGAAGACAGAAAAAAAATTTAATAAAAATATTTTAAAAAATCAAAAAAATAATTAAAAAATCATAAAAATTTCCACATTAGCATCCGGCCACCGGCCGACGTCCATGTTAGAATCGGCCGGCCAAAATTGGCAGATGGACTGAATTAGTATCAATAGTAAAAGGTTTAGGACTGAATTGGTTCAATTGAAAAGTTTAGAACTGAATTGGTACCAATGCAATAGATTTATGACTTTTTTTGTACTTTTCCCATCTTTTTTGTCATGATGTGCTCGAAAAATTGAAGGGGAAATAAGGAAACGGCAGGTTGCTGTATTGTTATGAAATTGAAGATGATTTGAAAGTATGGAACTCAGAACTTAATCCTGAATGTGACACAATTTGCAAGCATAAGTATAATGAAGCCTTACTCATTCGACCTTGATCGAGCACTTCGGCGATCCTCCCAAAGGTTACGCGTGGAAAAACTGCTGTAAAAAAGGCTGTGAAAATGCGTCGGATAAATCAGTCTTTTCACAATGACCTCAAATATTCACTATCGGTCAATCTGGTGGGAAAAGCGGGAAGGATTGGTTCTGTACCACCTAAAAAACACATGTTGTCCGGTTGGACAATCGCAAATTAGACATGGGTGATGAAATCGCTGTGATTACAGAACGAGAGGATGAACACGTCCCATTAGAATCTTGCGAAATTACCAGACTTCGGGTGTCTGTGGCTGTCACAAATTCCAGTTCTCCAAGGACTTTTGGGGTGCGTTTGGTGACGTTTCTGTTCAAAAATTATTTCAGGAAATGAAACTCAAGATGGGTTGATCATGACTAATACAACATCGTAATGTTCAGGCAAGATCTTTTTCAAATGGAAATGGGTGATATTTATCATTGGACTCTCATATCATGTTGAGAATTATTTCCTCTGAACATTAAATTAACTCTTTAGCTATTGCTATTAATTCTGCAATCATAGATTAAAATTTGGAGAGAACTTAAAATTCAATTGATGGACAACGAGGTTATTCATGGGAGAAGTCAATTTTATTTTATTTTATTTTTTGACTGGGACTATAGGTAAAATGTTTTGGTTAATTCTTATACATTGAAGCTAGTATCCCATTTATGGAAATAGAAAAAACTATTTCTATTCCGAGGAATAATTTTTGAACAGAAGAACGCATTTAGTAACTGCACAAAATTTATATTCTTAGAATAGAAAAATAACAAAAACACGTTTGGTAAAACTTGCATAATTTTTTTGTTTTTTTAAAATATTTTTATTTTATTTTTCCTTTTTATTTTTCTTTTTCTCTTTGGCCGATCGCCGCCCATGGCGGTGGCCGGCCGACCAGCCTAGGCGACGTCCAGCGAGCTCGCCGGAGCCTCGCCGGGCCATAGCAAGCTTGCCTCGGTGAGCTCGCCGGTGGCCTGGCGAGATCACCACTGGTAGGTGAGCCTTGCTAGGCCATCGGCGAGGCTCGGCCTCACCTAGGTGGCGTGAGTCAGCCTTGCCCTGGCTTAGCAAGGCCTAGCCTCGCGTCAGCTGGGGAGGTCGAGCCTCGCCGTGGCTACATGAGGCTCGGCCTTGCCTGGGCTAGGCGAGGTCACCGGCCCTCAATGGCCGGTCGCGAGCCATGGCCGAGGCTTGCAACCGGCCAAAGAAAAAAGAAAACAAAAAAAAAAAAAAAAGAAGAAGAAAAAGGAGAAAAAAATAAGTTTTGTGTTTTTGTTCTTTTGTTTCTTCAAAAAGTGTTCCCGAGAATAAGAAACAAGTTTTTATTGTTTTTGTTCCAAATTTGTTCCCGAAACAAAAAAAAATAGATTTTTTGCAAAAGCGTAAACAAATATGTTTCTATTCTTTTTTTGCTTTCCGGAACAAAAGAATAGAAATTGTGTTCCGAGGAACAAGAAAAAAAGAACACAAACAAACTGGCCTTGGATTCTGGAAGATGTCCACAGCAGCAACAGAACTTGCACATATTTGGTTTACCAAGTTATTATCGTCCCACCACTCTCAAGTCTCAAGGGATATCTGCGACTATCTCAGTCTTCTCAAGTCAATGCACGGAGTTTCATCTCAGTTTCGCCCAGCAAAGTCATCTGGGAGAGTTAAGGCAGAGTCTTTGATTAATCAGATTTAAAAAGAAAAAGACACAAGCTACTTTAGTCGACAGTTCGACCAAAAAAAGAAACTTTGGTCCATGCACTATATTTCGAGATGGTCCAACCAGATGGGTGAGTTGGGACAAATAGAAAATGATTCAACCCAATTTTATCCATCTTTATTTCTACAATTTTGGCAACCTATATCCAATCCAAGCCGAATCCAACGTATATTCGACTCAACCCATATTATTAAAATACATCATGTTTAAGTCTACTTAGGAGAACTAGAACCAACTCATTTAGCTTTTAATGTGATTAGGCAGCTCACTGAATTGAGCCGGTTCAATGAGGGACTCGAGGGTCAAGTTATGGATGGGGACCGGCAACTTTTGTTAAAAAACATGATTATTTCATTTTCAGAATTACTTGAAAAATGCTATTTCTAATTCCGGCGAATTTTAAACAATATTTTAAGGATGCCGGTTAATAAAACTGATCTAAAAAAGAATATCGTTTTTAGTGAAAAAGTAAAGAAGATCATATAAGGGGCTGTTTGTTTAAATCTGTTTATGTTCCCGGAACACAAATTTTTGTTCTATTATTCCGAGAAACAAAAAAAGAACAAAAACGTATTTGTTTACACTTTTGTTCCCGGGAACAAAAAATCTATTTTTTTATTTCCGGGATTTTGTTCATGGGAACAGATTTGGAACGAAAAAAAAAACTTGTTTCTTGTTCCCGGGAGCACTTCTAAGAAACACTTCTTCTTTTTTCTTCTTCTTTTTTCTTTGGCAGGCCACCGCCTCGGCCATGGCCGACGATCAACCGTCGAGGGCTGACGACTTCGCCGAAGCGTCGCCGGCCCCCACGAGCCTCATCGGATCCGGGTGAGCTCAAGCTCACCCCGCCAAGGTGAGGCCGACCTCGCGTCGGCCAACGAGGCTGCCGGCCCTCATCGGTCGATCGCCGACCATGGCCAAGGCCGGCAACCGCCAAAAGGAAGAAAGCAAAATAATAATAAAATAATAATAATAATAATAATAATAATAATAATAATAATAATAATAATAATAATAATAATAATAAAATAATAATAATAATAATAATAAATATTAAAAAATTAAAAGAAACAAAAAAATTTATATAAGTTTACAAAACGTGTTTATGTTCTTTTTCTATTCTAAGAACTGAAATTTTTTGCGCTTACCAAACATGTTCTTCGTTTAAAAATTGTTCCCAGTAACATAAATAATTTTTTCTATTTCTGTTCCCAAAAATAATTTTTTAACAGAAAACGTTACCAAACACAGCTTAAGTGACCGGTCAAAAAAGGAAAAAAAATTGCAATTATATATATATATAATAAAATAATCAACCTAAACAAAATTGTCTCATCCTAGCCAGCTATCCTCGTACGGTTCAGAAAACATTAAGTGGTTTCCAAGCATCAGATCAGATGAGATCAACCCACACTAATGGATGACATGATATGCATACACTCCAAGCAAATATATAAATCTGACCCACATGCGTTCACGTGGAATTGATATAAACAAACAAAAGATTTGCCAGAACTACTAAGTTTATTTCCTTCTCCTCTTCCATCTGGAACCATCTATGGTTCCAACCTCTACACCTCCTTAGGTCGTCGCGACCGGCGGAGTCGCCTGCTTCACACCTAGGTCAACTTCGCTGTGCATCCAAGCCAAGCTAACCCTCTATCGTCGTTGCTAGTCCATGGTCAGCACCTCCACATCTGGGCTGGCCGAACTTCTAGATCGAGAGCCATCGTCGCTCACGGCCGAGCATTGAACCATCAGGTCCATCACCACCTTACACTTTCTCTTGGGGTTTTTCCCGAGCACCTTGTCGACATGAGCCCCCAAATACATATAAACTCCATTGCAAGCACCATTCGCCGACCATTTTGTCTCTGTCACACATTTTTTACTGGGTCTCTCTCTAGTGCTTCTCGCTGAAAAAGGTGAAAAAGTTGGTGAACCCAAGAAAACAAACGAAATGGCCATTAAACTTTGAACCAATGTACAACATTTTAAATTTATTCAATGCAATCCCTAATTATTAGCTCAATGCAAAATGTATTCTAGAACTTTTAATTTATTTAATTTAATCCCTAAATTTTTAATACAAGTTCCATTTAGTCATTAGACTTTATAAAATATTCAATATTATCCTTCCTTTAATTCAAATTAATGGTTTTTGCTTATTTAACTTCTAATTCAATACATCTAACTGGTGGATCAAGAAAAAAAATGTAATACGTGAATTATCTATGTAAGATATTCAACTCAAATTATTATATAATAATCCTTTAAATTTGTTTAATTTATTCAATTTGGGGAAATGATTATCCATGTTATTTGATGACACGTATTTTTATATCCTGATTTGAATTGAATGGCTTACATGGATAATTCCACATGTAACGTTATGTCTTGGTCCATCATTTAAACTTACTAAATTCGAAACCAAATAAGCAATTATGTTTACTTGAATTAATAGAAAAATGATATTGAATATTTTCATATTGTCTAGGAACTAGACTAAGTACTTATCAAATGTTCGGGAATTACATTTAAAGAATTAAAAGTTTAAAGACAACATTACACATTTAGCTAAAATTCAAAATTCACATTGAACATATTAAAAGTTCAGAAAAGACGTTACATATTGGATCAAATTTAAGGAACCATTTGTGTAATTATTCTTTTTCAACATAAGAAATAAATCAAAATGTAGAAATTTTAAATTTTTTTATATCTCTGTAAAGACTACACGAGCCTATTTAAAAGTTGTATTATATGACGACCTAAGGGGGAAAAGTGCCAAAAAAGTCCTAAGCCTTTTGTGTTTGTGCCAATTTAGTTCTAAACCTTTTTTTGGTGCTAATTTAGTCATAAACATTTTTACTTAGTGTCGATTCAGTCATTTTCGGCCAATTTTGACTAGATTTTGCTGACTAGACGCCGACCGGCCGACGTGGCCTAATCGGTGCTAACGTTGACAACTTTTAATAATATTTTAATATTTTAGAATTTTGTTATTCTTTTTTTATTCTTTTCTTTTTTCTTTTTTTTTTCTTCTCTCCTCCTCCCCCGGCCGCCGGCTAGACCACGACGACCGGCTAGAGGAGACGTCGCTGGCCACCTCACCAATGGCTGCAAGGGTGACCTCGTGCAGGGCGGCGAGGCTCGTCCTTCCCGGATCTAGCGAGGTCAAGCCTCGCAAGCTTGGCAAGAGGCCGCCTCACGTTGAATCTAGCGAGGGTCAAGCCTCGCCCATGACCGACAAGGCTCAACCTCGCCGAATCGCGGCCTACGCGGCGTCGGCGAGGCTCACCCTCGCTGGATTTGGCGAGGTCGAGCCTCGCCGCCCAACGCAAGGCTGCCCTCACGGCCACTGGCGAGGTGGCTGGCGAGCCTCGCCGGCCGTTGCCTCTAGCCAATCGCCATGGTCCGGCCGGTGGCCGGAGGGAGGAGGAGAGAAGAAAAAAAGAATAGAAGAATAAATAATAAAGAATAAAAATATTTAAAAATATTATTAAAAGTTGTCCACATCAGCACCGATTAGGCCACGTTAGCCGGCCGACGTCCAGTCAGCAAAATCTAGTCAAAATTAGCCGAAAAAGACTGAATCGACACTAAGTAAAAAGGTTTATGACTAAATTGGCACAAATGTAAAAGGTTTAGGACTTTTTGGCACTTTTCCCCTACCTAAGATAAAGAAATAAACATAATACCAACTATAATCAATCAAGAATGTGCACAACCAAAAGATATATGCATAATTATGAGAGAAATGGAGAATCAAAGTTAATATCCTAATATTAGTAACATCCACTCAAACTCAAGATAATGCACAAGACTTCAATTGGAGTTTGAATACATCAGTAATCCGATCAATTGATGGCAAAAAAAAAAAAAAATTAGTCGGACAGGCTACGCAATAACAAGTTGAGGTTGACGCGGTTGCGAATAGGGGCAACATAAGAGGCTGACATGACCATCTAGCACAAGGATGGCAAAAGCGGCTGACATGGCTGCGTCTCAAGTGATCCAACAGCAAGTTGATGAGACTGCATTGTAGCCTACCGATGTCACCATCAAATGAGATGGACAAGTTCGGTGATTGTAGTCAAAGAGAGATAATTGTTATTGAAAGAAAAAGACACCAGATAAGAGGTGAGCGCCAAGTACATATTTACCCGATACACCTCAAGATGATCTAGCTCAAATATTAATATTAGAAATAAAGCATAAAATAAAAATATGGAATTTCTATATATTTTTGTGCTTGCTATAGTGAAGAGTACACATATTTATCTATCGACTTTATTAGATGATTATCTAAGGTAATAAGATAAATATAATATCAATTATGATCAATCAAGAATATATACAATTAATGAAGATATATGTATAATTTTAAGAGATGTGAAGAATCGAAATAAATATCAAAATATCGCTAATAAAGCAAATGGCTCGACCGGCTATTTCAGTCGAACTTCCCTATGGTGAAAGGAAAAAAAAAAAATTCCTTTTTCAAGTGAATGGCTTGAGCAGCTTTTCTGTCGGAGGTAGAAGAGGACAGAAACGAAGATTGGTAGGAGGAGGAGGTGGTCGTCAGAGCTGCAACAAATAGGGAGAGAGGGAGAGAGGAGCGACGTGGGTTGAGCGAGAAGAGACTCTAGAAGAAAGATTTGAGGTGGTTTGAGTTTAAGTAAAAGTCTAAAACCATTGAAATCCACATTTAATTAGGCTTTACAGCTCTAACAATTCTTTTATTAAATTTTGGCGAATCTATATGTGATCCACCCTATTACATAGTGGTTAAAAAGTGGGACCCATTTTGACACTACTAATTCTGTTCACACTTGAATATGAGTTTCCTCTTTTGTCGCATTCTGATGAAGGAAACACTTGGATTCCAGATTCTTAGGCAATTATTGTTAACTAAGGTCCAAGCTTAATGATTGCTAGCTACAAGCAACACACAGAAGCTTACAAAACAGCTACAATATATAAAACAATTGGAGTAGTGCCTTGTCAATGTTAAAGGTGTTAACGACAGTGAAAAAGGAAAATACAGGATAAGTGTGGTTCGACTTGGTTAGTTTTGAGAAGTAGACCAAATTCAACAAGGTAGACTTGGATGCAATTAATATGAGTGAATTAGGCATATGACACAAGATCATGATACCCTTTATAATCGAGTGCCAGACATCCGAAGTGCCAAAACTTGGCACAGATGGACACTTAAGTGTCAAAAGTTAGGAAAGTGACATTTAAGTGCCAAAATCGGAGTAAAATGGATCACCTAAGTGCAAATCCAGCCAAAATACCGACGTGATGATTTTCCGGCGAAATAAGTGTAAAACAGCATCGTTTTGCACGCTGATATAACTAGAAAATGCAAAAACGACGTTATTTTGTCTTTAACATCACAAATAATTAATATAATAATTAATTAAATTAAAATTAAAATTTTAAATTTAAATTATTTAAAACATTTTTTTTTTTTTTTTTAAAAGAGAGGGGGGAAGGGAGGCTGCTGAGGGCTAAGCCCTCGTCTCCACCGCTAGGAAAAGCCGGTGACGGAGGGGGGAGGGTCGGCCGGGTCGCCGGCCCCTAGCCGATCGACGACGCCGAGAAGGGCTGGCAATGGTGGGGGAGTATTGACCGGGTCGTCGAGTCTGGCCGGGGGCCGGTGACCCCACCGACCAACAACAAGGGCCTGCGAGCCCTTGCTCAAACCTGGGGTGAGGGCCACCGACTCTCACCGAATCTGGGTGAGGGCTTGAGTGCGGGTCGCGGCCCTTGCCAGTCGGCAAAGGGTCGACCGACCCTCCCCACTCTGTCGCTAGCCCTTCCCACCGGTGGCGATGAGGGCTCAACCCTCGCAACCTCCCTTCCCCCCTCTTTTTTTTTTAATATTTGTATTTTTTTTTTTTAAATGTTTTAAATAAATTTAGTTGTTAATTTAATTTATTAATTTTTACTACGTCAACAATAAAACGACGTCATTTTTGCATTGTCTAGCCATGTCGGCGTGTAAAATGACACCGTTTTGTACTTATTTTGTCGGAAAGTCGCCACGTCAGCATTTGGCTAAATTGACACTTAAGTGATCCATTTTGTTCCGATTTTGGTACTTAAATATCATTTTCATAACTTTTGGCACTTAAAGCTCCGCATGAGAACGTTTATGTTCCTCCGGATTTTTGTTCTTCTGTTCGTTGAAGCAAAAAAAGAACGTAAATTCGTTTAGTAACGCCAAGTTGTTTTTTTATTTATTTCCCGGAATAAAAATTATCCCGGGAATGGTTTTGGAATAGAAACGAGAAGTAAAAAAAAAAGTTGTTTCTTGTTCCCAGGAACAAAAATAAGAAACAACTTTTGTAACCCTAACTTCATTTTTGCTCCCTTCTCATCAACTCACGCCCCTTCTCAGATCACCTCTTCCTTCGTTCGCTTGCTTCTCTCCGATCTCATCACCTCCGGTCGCCTCTCTCCGGTCCAGTCGCCGTCGGTTCTGTCGTCGTTGGTCCCGTCATCACCGGTCTTGTGGCCTCCAGTTCCGTAGCCTCCGGTCGACTCTCTCCGGTCCCGTGCCCATCGCCACTGTGCTCTTAGCCTTTGCTCCGTCGTCTTTGGTCATAGTTCTCTTTGATGGCGTTGCCTCCAGTTGGGTCGCCTCTCTCCAAGCTAGTTGCCTCCAGTCCCATCGCCTCTACCTCTCGTCGGTGCTGTCATCTCTAATCCCGTCGTCTTTGGTTGCTTCACTTTGGTCGCATCGCTCCGGTTGGGTCGCCTCTCTCCGATCTCGCCGCTTGCAATCCCGTCACCTCCGATCGCCTCTTTCCGATCCCGTCACCTCTAGTCCCATCGCCTCCGGTCACCTTTCTCCAGTCGCATCGCCTCTGGTCACGTAGCCTTGTGGTCATCTTGCCCTAAATCAGGTTTGTTGCTTTGATTCATTCTCATTATACATGTTCTAGTGGTGATTATCACTTTTTCTGAAGTTGAATCCGCTGCCTGCAGTGCCATTGCCTCCGATCACCTCTTTCCAATCCCGTTGCCTCTGGTCCTGTCGCCTCTGGTCACCTTTCTCTGATCGCATCGTCTCGTGGTCGTCTTGCCCTAAATTGGGTTTGTTGCTTTGATTCCTTCTCATTATACCTGTTCGAGTAGTGATTCTCACTTTTTCTAAAGTTGAATCATGTCACCTCCATTGCATTGCATCTGTTTGTGCTCGTCTCTCTCACGTTACTTCCCTCGTGCTTGTGTTGCCCTTGATTCTCACATGTATCAGCTAGGCTGACTAAAACAAACCAAAGCCAATATGATGAACAAAACCAAAATTTTGGTGCACTTTTCTCTATGCTTCTTTGTCTCTCAAAGCTAGTGGGAGTATGAAATGAAATGAGATAGTTGTGTATGCATGTGCGCGTGAGTAGTTGAAGTTGTCGATGCTCTGTTTTAACCATATGCTATGATAAATGCTCTGTTTTAGCCAATCCAAGTTACTATATTAGGAAGTTACTTAACCAAATAAAGGCTCTTGTATAAGGCAAGCGTAGTATGTTTGGATGTCAATGTACGACCTACACATAAGCTGCAATGACTGAAGGTATAGCGGCATTTACACATTGAAAGGAAAAAAGTAACTCAAAGTGAAAAGGGCATTCCTCCGAGTGCACTAAGGAACATTTCAGGATCTAGATTACGACACAAAAGGACAAAGATACTGACATTTTTAGGAACTTTTATGCATTGGGTAGCTATCCAAGGTTTAGAGTTGGATCCATTGATTCTGGTTTGATGCTTGTAGCTACTATAAAGACATTTTTATGCACTAAATAGCTATCCAAGGTTTAGAGATAATATCATCCTATAACTAGATTTGGTACTTGTGTCTTTCTTTAATCTAAAAAATGGTGATGAGAAAAGAATGAAGTAGCATGTTGCACTCTCTTTTCAATTGTCTTGAACTCATATGATGCTCAACTAGTGAAGGTTACATGGCATCCCAAAAAGAGGCATTCACCACAAAGTGGACTAAGCATTTAACCAACTTGTACGTCAGTTTGTTGGTAGAAGAGATCAAAAAGGGAAATCGCACCTCTTCTACTTTCAACAAAACAGGGTGGAATACCATATGAACATAATTCAATAAACAAGCAAAACTTCAATATACTCAAGTACAATTGAAGAACAAGGTGAACAAATTGAAAAAGCAATATGCTAGTTTCAAGAAGCTTCTTTCACAATCCAAATTTGGCTAGGATAATGTAAACAAAAAAGTTGTTGATGATCCAAGTATATGGGAATCTCACGTCAATGTATGATTTAACATTTGATCATTTTCAGATCACTATAGATGTACATGCAAGCTGTTTAATTGTATTGATGATATATGTCATCATTATGAAAATTGCAGGATAATATTGAGTGGGCAAAATTCAAGAAGAATGTGTTTCATCAATATCCCGACTTGTGTATTGTATTTGGTGATATATATGTTACCGGGGAGTATGCGGCAGGAAATGCCGAAGATTTGGTGATGTAGGATGAACTTGGCATTGGTGGTTATGATGCAAACGATGGACCATAGGACTTTGGTGAACACCATATTGATGAAAAAGTTTTTATGTCTGACAAAACTCCTACTCCAGTTCATGACAAACATAGTATGGATAAAACTCCAAATAGTAAGAGGAGAAGGAGGAGTCAATCATTTCGTGTTGCTAGCACCTGCAAAGCCTTACAAGATATGATCAAAAGTATGACTAATCAATCTGTGAGTGGTTCTGTCAACTCACAAGTCACATCACCACCTATAGACTCATTCTCCATATCTACTATAATTGATATCCTACTTGTCATGCCTACGTTGGAGCAAGATCTTTACAATAAAGCAGTAGAACGAGCCTGCGTTAATGCCACATGGAGGGAGGCTTTTATCAAAACCCCAACTGAAAGAAGATATGGACTTCTCTAATGTCTTTAGTGAATGTTAGGAAATGTATCGTGGATTGCATGGAGTTTTATTAGATTATGTTTTTTATGTTGTTGGTTGTTATTTTGTTGTTCAAGATATTGATGTTGAGACTTTTGCATTTGTGTTGTGGTTTGGATATGATGGATTGTGTTGAATTTTTATATTTGATTTGCTGTCACTCTATTGCTTACGTTATTGGTTTCTATTGTTTTTTATTTTTATTTTTACATATATGTATGTTGATTTTCTTGTATTTATGTGATGCATAGGTGCAATGGAAGATGAATCAAATAGTGTGTCTAATGGAGAGGTAGAAGTAGTTTAATGGTATTTGGATGAGTTTGATATTGAGATAATAATAGCATGGTTATCTTTTGTTACTTTGGACATGTCTTTGCATACAAAAGAGCCTATCAGGGACAATAAATTATCAGAAGCCGAATGGGTAAGAGAAATTGTTTACGAACATTCATATAGGATATATGAAGTATTTAAGTTAGAGAGACATGTTTTTCTTAACCTATGTGATCTGATGAAGGCAAGAGAGTGGCTGAAAGATACTCAATATGTAAGGGTAGATGAATAAGTTGGGCTTTTCTTATCTATGGTTGGTCACAAAAACACAAATAGAGATTTATGTGAGAGATTTTAACGTTCGGGACAAACAATCAATAAGTTTTTTACTCTAGTATTAAAAGCATTTCTCGAATTATCAAAAGAAATTATCAGACCGCCTTCTTTTGATATTGTTCCAGAGGAGATTCTTATCGATCCTAATCATGGACGTTACTTCAAGGTATGATTTTTATATCAATTTTACATTATTAAAATATATATAACTGATAATATTGTCTAACGCTATACTTTCACAAAATCACAGGGATGCATTGGTGCTATTGATGGCACCCACATTAATGCATCCGTCCCCATATCAAAACAAATCACATTTAGACGCAGGAAAGAGACTATCACTCAAAATGTGATGTGTGCTTGTTCGTTTAATATTAAATTTACTTTCGTATATGCTGGGTGGGAAGAGTCTACCAATGATTGTCGGGTTCTCTCGGTAGTACTCGAGACTCCTCAATTGCAATTTCCTCAACCACCACCAAGTATTTGCTTTGTCTATATCAAGTGATTTTCTTTATGATTGTATAGCTATTGCATATCATAACAAATTTATGTATATATTCTTGTAGGAAAATATTATGTAGTAGATTCCAGTTATGCAGCACTTACAGGATTTTTAACTCCATTTAAAGGTGAACGGTATCATTTGAATGAGTATAAGGGTAGAATGAGACGGCCCAGAAAAACAAAAGAATTGTTCAACCATGAGCATTCTTCATTGAGAAATGTTATCGAGAGATCATTTAGGGCATTAAAAAATCGCTTCTCCATTTTGAGACACATGCCTCCATTTTCAATTCGAAAGCAAGCATATATTGTAATTGTATGTTGTACTCTCCATAATTATATTCGCGACCAAAACAAGATGGATAGGAACTTTGCCCTATATGGAGATCCAGAGTATCCATTTGGATCTACAGAAGACGAGGCTGTAGATGATACATCACGTGATGAGGCGGCTGAGATAAACATGATTAGGAAAAATATTGCAAATATGATGGCAAGGGATCACAATATACAAGAGATTCCATGACTTTTTATTTTCGACTTTTGCAATGTGTTTTTGTTTTTTTGTTGAAAACTTTTGCGATGTGTTTGTAAACTATTATGAATACATTTCTATTAATAGTATTAAGGTCATCCAATTCTATCTCCATGAGCACAAATGCCATTGAATGTATCATAAATGTGGACAAACAGAAGAGAAACAAATTGTAAGCTATTGTATAGTTGACACTTCAAGACCTACAAACCGCCGTCCGAAGCTTGCATCCTAGTCCAGAAAGAAAAAAAGCAAAAGAGGAGAAGAAAAACACCCCCCTTCATCAAAATTGGCCAAAACCTTATAATGAAAGCAAGGTAATTCAGAAGAAGCAAGGTAAAAAGTAGTAACAAGATGGGATGCATCGACGATTCAAAATGCAAGAGACCGAGGTCTTTATTAAGCATTTTAGGAGCATACTATGAACTAAATGCATAATGATAGCAAAGCCAGGCCATGCATGCACCATTCCAATAGTCGGAAATTTCCAACCCCAACCCGACATCCATGTCAAGATTAGAAGACTAAAATCCCCAAGCCACCATGCACTAGAATTACAATTTTTCTTTTTAAAGAGTAAAAACTTATTTCCAAGGAAATCACTACAAATTAATTTGGCCGACAATATCCCTTGTGCTTTTTTTTCACAATATTTGCTATACCAAACATTAAAATTCGCAAAAAGAAAATATATTATTGAGAGTTATAGTTCAAAACTTCCGTTTGTGAATACTTATTCCAACAAAGCGCTACCTAAATTCAATAGGCTATAAACTACATGAGTAAAGATCTTCACACACAGATATAAGATAATAGCTCACATTCCATTACAATACCACCTATGTTACAGGTTCATCTTCGACTAGAATTCTTACACCTAAGCAAATGTATTATTAATCTAATAATATTTTGATCTTGTCAATTTTATGTAATATCTAATCTATTCATTTTTCTTATTTTTATTTTTATTTTTTAAAAATTAAAATTTGGAATATAAATTTTGTGCAATTACCAAACGCGTTCTTTTGCTCAGAAATTGTTCCCTGTAATAGAAATAGAAAAGAACTATTTCTTAAAAAAAAAAAAAAAACTCTTCCCCAGCCAAAAATCGTTGTCATGCTCACCCTAAGTGTCCTTCTATGCCAAGTTTTAGCACTTGAGCTGTACTTCCGCCCTTTATAACCAAAAGCAAACAATTCCATGTCAAAGATACGGACTCGTTAAAATGGATCATTAACCCATTCCCTAATCCATATAGATATTAAATGAATCATAAATGGATTAGTTATATTAAGCAAATCGGTCATAAATAGATTTACATATATTATGGGTGCTAAATGAGTCAAACGGGTTACGACTTACTTAACCTCAAGCTACTTCTATGACTCTCTCTCTTCATTCTTTCTCATCATCATTCGATCTTATGCTTGCTCAGCCTGCACTTTTACCTCAGTATGGGAATGAGTTTTCGTAAGGATTAAATATCGAAAAGTTTCAATAATACATGTCAAGGTCGGGTATTCACTAGATTTGCAGTACATGAAAATAGGGTTGAAACAAGTTAA